>NC_056725.1:1560199838-1560369838 GCF_019279795.1 Protopterus annectens
TTATTAGTCCATTATTGAATAGGTTCATAGTTTTATAGGTTTGTAAGCATATACTAGGCTAACGACCACCAGAGCTTTTATAAGCTTAGCTATACAACCCAACCCATGTGTCCCTATGCATAATAGGTATTTATTAGGAGGGGGTATGTTAGATGGGAAGTTTCTAGAGGTTACGTTTGGGGGAGGTATGTTACTTTGGACACTACTGTCTGCCTCTGTTTATCAGAGACATGTTAGTAAGTTTCTAGAGGTTATGGAGGGTACAATTGTGTGTATAAAATTCAACTGACTATGCATGTTAGGGGACTGGGGACACCACCTCAAGTGAGCTTTAAGAGGGCTTGAATTCAGGTCCCCTCTTTGCAAAAACAGCAATCTACCCACTGTGCTATGGAGGAACATGAATATAATGCTTCCACTGGTATGTACCTCACTGAGCACCTAACTCAAACTCAACAGACTTTAATGTTTCTTTAAGAAAAACACTGTCACATTTCAGTATCCTTAGCTGCTCTAAATGAAAAGATCTGGCTCTCCACTCAGTGTCACACAGACATTTCAGGGGACATGTTTGCAAAGCCTTCAGTATTACAAATGGCCAAGCAGTCCTTCAACTCATTCACTGAAACAGAGCCAATGGTGAAACAAATAGTCTAGACACCTAGACCTGTACTACCACATCATCACCATCAAATGGAGCAACAGGTATCTTTCCTAACATATTCCCTGTTTGTGGAATAGATTGCCCATACATATCACAAATCTTATCTAGCAAAGCATTTAAAATGAGTCTGGATTATTGGATGGAAGACTGCAAATTTTCATCTGGACTATGAGAAGTAAATCTAATTTTATGGGGGGGGGGGCATTTTTAGTCTCCCATCAATACTGGATGATAGGGCTGAGCTTTTCAATGTTTCCTTGGCTGTATGCTTTGAAGAAGCTATGGCCCTATGAATGAGGTCTTCAAAGTTTTGTAGAAAGGTAGTAGAGTCATCTGCAAATTGTATGAGCTGTGAGGTTTCCACAGTGGTTAATAATGCCATTAACAAATAATAACAACAGTGTAGAGCTCTTCTCTAACTCTAGTCAAGCGAAAAATGGACCAGTGGATCGGAAACTGAAAATACACCCCAGTCTAGTACCTCTGTCCATAATGTACAGAGACAGCCTGTATATCTTGCCATAGCTTACATATACCCTTTAAAACATCCTTTAAGGCACATAAACTTGGGGGATACATTTAGGAAGCTTGAGCACAAAAACGTATGGCATACATTTGGGATGCTTGGCTAGGTTTATAAAGACCTCAGTGGTCATTAGCCTAGTATACACCTATGAACCTAAGAACTAAAACAGAACCCTGTGGAAACTTTAGGTCATCTTTGAGAGAGAGAGAGAAGTTAATATCCCATATGACATCTGTCATAATATTTCAATATGATGGGACAGTGTAGGCTACATACCAGGCTCATCACAGACTTGTGCTGTCAGGATGATGTACCTCAAGTGACACTGCTAGGAGCAATACCTCACTGAGCAAGGGGAGGCTTTACTGAGCCAACTTGCAGCTAACATTCCAACAGGATAATTAAGTAATCATGAGGGTTCCATTCCAACCTTATTTCATAGGTGCATATGTGATTACTAGGCTAATGACCACAAGGGCATTTTTAAGCTTAGTCATGCATCCCAAGTCTCTGACAAGTTCTGGTACCTTTGGTAAGTGTAAGTGGGGGCTTGGGAGGTGAAATATTTACAAGCAGGGGGCTGGGAAGTGAGCCATTTACAGGCTGCCTGCGTCCATTAAAGACATAGGTGCCAAACCAGGGATGAAGTTCCTGTTTCCCATCCAATTGCCCAAGTTACACTTGAATTGGTTTAGATAGGAACTCTGCTTCAAATGGATGGGAAGCCTGGTCCACAGAAGGGGTAGTCTCTGAGATATGTATCTCTTTCTCCAGCAGGTCCTATTTATATCACAGACAAGGGTTAAGTCTTTAGAATGGGTAATTCTGGTGCTGTTTGTTTTGCATACATGCAGGAGGTCCATCCCAGTGGGGTCTGACAATGCCTTGTGTGCCAGACATAGATCTTCCCTCAACAGCATGTAGGAGACAAAATACAGGCATATGGCCTTGAGGCTGTCTGCACAGGACATGTTACTTATGCCCTGTATTCTTTTAGTGAGAAACATCTGTGGACATTCCAACTGTTGGATATGCCTGGTTAGCTACATACCAAATGGGGCATTATACTCAATGATAGGTCTGGTGAATGCCAAATACATTTAAGCAATGACTTTCTTGGCCCTAGATGCCATAACTTTCTTTGTGAGTTGTTCAACATAGAATGATTTCCTCACTACTATAGACATGTGATGGTCAAAGGCTAGATTACTGTCTATGTGTGTCTCCAAGTCCCTTAAAGGATAGGTACAGGCCTTGATGAGATTTGAAGTCATGACCCCTAGTTAATTAGACCAGTGCTCTAACCCCTGAGCTACAAGGCCATATTACTATATACTGGGGGGGGACTCTCTGTCCTTCTTGCTCATTTCATAATGAATATTTTTAAATCAGACCTATTATTGTGGGAGCTTTCTGTGTAGTCCACACATCCTAAGCTGAACAACAGACTACAAATTTTCTATATGTATTGATTTCTTGCAATATTTAAGTGGTAGAGATGTTTCACCACTGTAATAGTTTAAACTAGGTTTAATGTACTGGTTAACAGAAAAACTCTTGAAACTCTGGGTGGCAGTGATAGAACTGTAGACAATAAGACATGCCACATGCAAAATGCAAGACATTTCTAAGAGATGATCCTGATTTCCTTGTTTGACTTCTTTAAGCATTCAGGTAAGAAGAAGCAGTTTTGATCATTTTCCAAGGTTTGGGCAGTGATTCAAAGGATTCCAAAAACCAGCCAAGATCAGTTAATCATTCTGAGTAACAAATGATAATAAATAAGCTGAATACATTGATTTACAACTTCATGTGTACAGCCACATAAATAATGGCAACTGCAGAATGGAGACAGAACGATTCATCATGCAGTCCCCAAGGACTTGCTTACATACTGATAGGAAACTTTAAACATACTTCTAGAAACCACCAGCAATCCCCCTTTTTGTTCAGAATTTTAATTGTCGTGCTGTACCTGAGCTGTATTTCACAATTACTCACCCAAGTGTGAAGGTGAGTGTAGGATATGATCCACCCAGCGTCTAATAATCTAAAAGCATTTTATGATTTTTAGCAGTAAGTGCTGTAAACTGCACAACCTGTGATCTAGCAGGAACGTAGTCAATATAACCTTTAATGGCGCGTGCTTTGTCAGTGTAAGATTTGTCCATTAAAACTGTGTTTATTTGTATCTATTTGGAAAAGTACGTTTGACACAGTAAAAGACATTATGAATCCTGCATTACCTAATGAAAATCTGACCATTCTAGAAGCATGTGGACAGTGGACTCCAGTAAGCTTTTACTAGGTGTAATAAGCACTTAAGATGCAGGGATGTGAACCTAATTAGAGCTGTTGCCAAGTGTATATAGCAATATGCATCTCAGTCATGAGACATTGCTCTTTCACATTTCTGCTTCTACTGATCTATAATGCTTAGTCTGCTAATTCTTCTAAAGAGGGGTACCAAATGAAAACAAAATATATTCTAAGAAATAAAAGTAAATGCAATACTTTATTCTAACCTAAGCCCCCTACTGAACTGTCAGAGCAGAATGTTAACACTTTTCAAATGCAATGCGTCATAAATCCGTGCAAGTCTACTTTGTTGAGATTTAATGTAATGCATGAGGTTTCTCAGGTAAGTGCTAATGGTGTGAAACTTGCAGTTTTGTACTTATTTCTCATTTGTCTCACTGTAATAAGCCCTCAGATATAAGATATCTCATTTGTAATGAGATCCTTTGGGAGCAGAAGACACATATACATCATTTTTGGAGACAGACAGCAGTTACTTCTACAAGGGCAGTCATTTAACCTTAGTTTGCCTGTAGCAAGTTAACGCACAGATGCCATTTACTGCAGTCAATTTTTATAATGGCTTCAGTTACTGAGTGTTTAGTATAATATTTAGAAACATTAATAAACTGCATGAATAAAGGCTTTATACTTTTCATGAAATAAATAAATACATCATCACTAGCATGCACTGAATACAAATAATGTAGCATTCAGTGGTAAACATTTTTGTATCATACCAAATTCTAAATATCTTTAGTGTGAATTTCTAATTTTGGGAGGAACTTCTGTCTACAGAGTTTGTCCCCCTTGTGATACACACATTTCATATCCCAGTCTCTACTCTGTACAGCATTTTGTTTAAGCTCTCTAAAGGAAAATGATTAAAATGTGTTGATCAAAGCTGTCAATAAATCTATTTCTCCTTCCAGTTGCACATTTCACGGTTATACTTTTATCATGTGTGATCTGTTGCAACCTAAAAGAATGCTGCATTCATCATCTCCAGCAAGGTAAAACTAGGAAGTGAAGCAATCCACATCCATTTCAAACCCACTGCTAGAAAGACAGCAGTGGTCAGTCAGTCCTCAGCCTCCTGGCTGACCCTCTAATAACCATTTCTCTTATAAAATCAAGGTGACTGACAGCACAAGCAGACATTACGTTGAAGAATGTGGTGAGTAGAAAACTGCGAAATCACTCTTACCAGTTGACTGATATGTCTGTGCAAGATAAAGAGTACCATAAGAAGCACAGCTGGAGTTATGAGTGTATATGGGCAGAGGTAAAGGACCACTAAAAGCCAGGACAGAGGCCAGAGGAGAATGAGGGGTTTAAGAAAATTAAAGGTTACACTATGGAAAGCAGACTTTGTACGTCAGCTAGAGAACAGCTTCTCTGATGATAATGAGTTTGTCTCCATTGTAAATGCTTGCGTCATAAGAAAGCTGAGATAGATATTTGCTTTTACCGCACAAACTAAAGGGTCAGAGAAAACAATGGCCTCAGCAACAAATATTTGATAAGCACAAAAGTGAAAAGTTCTGCACCTACTTAAGAAACCTAAATAAGGAATTACCTTTACGTTCATAGATAAGTAGTAGGCAATCAGCTTACAGACTATTGCAAGGATATAGCCAATAACCTATATTGAAAAGATCCCTCCTGGTTCAAGAAGGGCAGTACAACATAGTCTATGGGGGATAATTTAAGGCTGCCCATCCAATTATCTTGGTTAACCTTGATGATGGCAAGGTTGTTACTATGCTTAACAGGTAGTGGAAGTTTGTTCCAAAGGTAAGGGATATGTTGGACTGATCACACCAACATGTCTTATTTACTTGGTGTTGAAGGTTTATTTCCTTTAAACTGGTACTTGAGAAATCATATGTTCTGTGAAGAAGCAGAAGTTCAAAGATGGCCAGATCTTTCATAGCATGAAAGGCTAGGCAAGGATCCCCATTGTAAGCGCCTATATGAAACTAAGTACAGAATGAGGGCTGTCAGTCTATCATGATGACTAAGATTTTTCTGGCCGATGAAACCGAGTGATATGTTTAGACAACTACATGCCGAAAGGGAAATTATATGTAATAATGGGTCTGATGAGATACAAGTACAGGGGAACTGATACTTCTGTGGATCTAGACAATCTAAGCAAGTGGTACAGGAAACAACTGCTTTTTGATCTGATCTTCCAGCATTAAAGACAATTGTGCAACCTCTCCATCCACTGATTCTTGGGTAACCAGCACGGCCTTTGGAGAAAACCAATGCACCAGGTAGTAAGTAACATAGCTAGGGTGGGGTGAAAGGGGCAACTGACCTGGGCACAAAGTGTTTGGGGGGGGGGTCAGCTGATTCCAATATCTGAAGCAATACCAGCTTTTAAAAGACACCATTGCATTTGCAGTAAAACCTGAGCACTATAACTCTCTGTGTGTGGTAGCAAACAGTTTGCTAGAGTTTAAAGGTTAATTGAATAGAACCACAACGTAAATCCACCAAAGGTACAGGACGGCACAACGATATGTCCAAAACAGACTCAATATTGCCATATGGACATATTGTGTTGTACTATTCTCATTCTGTTAATAAATTGTGACCTGTTCCAGCTGGGAAATCATTGTGCCATCCTGTACCTTTGGTAGATTAGAGTTTAAAGGTTGAAAAAAAAATGTGTCTTTTTTTTTAACTAAAATCTTTGTGCTGTGCATGCAGTGTAAAAAACTGCAGCAACTGTTTGCTACATTTGTAGCAAGCAGTTTGCTACAGTTTATAAAAAGAAATTCTTATTTATTTACATATTTAATTTTTAATAAAAAGGAGGAGGTTTGGGTGCAGGCACAGAAACAGAACCTGAATGGTTTGGCAGGAGGGAGGGTGTGTAAGTGTTGCCCTTCTGGCCACGTGGTTGGGGTGGCAATAGAAGGAATATCCATTTTTTTTTTTTTGCTGTGTGGGTGGTTCATGGTACCAGCACAGGGTGCTAGCTGAGCCAGCTATGCTTCTGACACCAGGAGAAACCAACATAAGAAGAAGACATAGAGTTCCAAATGACAACAAATGGTGGTTAGGATTGAGTTGAGTCACCTTGCAGCTGCGAGGCACATGTCACGTCCTTTAAGCAGATGTGTTCCCAGACAGAAGCACAATGAGCAGAACTTCAGAAGACTGTGAATGAAGGTCAGGCTTGAATCCAAGACCATGAAGCTATGACTCAGGTGTGTGTGTGTGTGTGTGTGTGTGTGTGTGTGTGTGTGTGTGTGTGTGTGTATGTGTGTATGTGCTGCCCCATAAAAAGGTAGCTGGACCATGTGGGTACTGAAATGGTGACCTGAGCATTATCAACACTAGACTAACTGGTATAAAAACTCCACTCAGACAGAAAGCTTTAGATCACTCATTATAACTGCTGAAGCAATGGGATGTAAGAAAAAATTAATACGAATATTCACAAATAGTTAATACTCTATGTTCACTGTCCTTACAATGCATAAGTAGATAGTGACATTAAAGCTATTTATTATTCATAGGTAGGTACTAGGCTATTGGCCCTAGGATCTATATATGCCTAACCAAAAAGGTACCCTGGCTTTTGTCACCCAAGAAAATTATTTTCCTGTGCCGCTGTCGAGCAGAGCCACAGAGGTAATCTCCGGGGTGATATTCCTATTTCCCATCCAATCATCAAGATTTTTCTTGAAGAGTGCTAATGAGGAGCTTTGTCTGATATGGATAGGCAGTTTGTTCCAGAGTATGGGAAGTCTCTGGGACAGGAATCTATCCCTCCAGCATGTTCTGTTTATTGTAGTGACAAGGTTTAGGTCCCTAGAGTGTGTAGCTCGGAGGGATTGGGATTTCTTTTAGTGGAGCATGTCCAACAGTTCTGGGTTTGACATAGCTTTGTATGTTAGGCAGAGATCGCCTCTGAGTAGGCGATATGTGATGGAGTAAAGCTGGAGTTTTTTGAGACGGTCTGCGTAGGGCATCTATTTGAGGCCGGTAATCCTCTTTGTGAGGTATTTCTGCGGTCTTTCCAGTTGCTGTAAATGTCTTATAAGGTACATACCAAAAGGGGAGCTGTACTCTACAATGGGTCTAATGAGTGATGAGTAGAGGGGAACAATGACCTCTTTTTTCCTAGATGAGAAACCTTTTTGATGAAGCATGCCATGTAGAAGGATTTCCTGACTACTGTGGCGATGTGATTATTAAAGGAGAGACTACTGTCCACCTTTGTCCCAAGGTCTCATCACACTTTCAGTGTTAAGTAGACTACCACATATGGCAGCTCATGGGCACAGAGTTTTTACCAAAGGGGATGACAATGCTCTTTTTGGCACTGAGCTTGAGGCCATGGCTTTGACTCCAGGCATCTGTCTCCGTGAGGCCCTTTTGTAGGATGTCCATATCGTTAGGAGTTTCAATTATGGCTCCTAGTTTGCAGTCATCTGTGAACTTCGTTAACCAAAGACCTTCTGTGTTAGCCTGTACTTCAGAAAAGTAGATACCAAACAAGAGAGGAACCAGGACTGAACCCTGTGGTACTCCACTTGTCATTGGTCTGAAGTTGGATTTGGAGTCTGCTACATTCACAGTATGGGTTCTTTCAGCGAGCCAGTTGGCAACCCATCTTGTGACATAGGGATTTATAAACAGTTTAGTGAATTTATCTATAATTCCAGAGTAGGGGATGGTATCAAAAGCCTTGGCGAGATCTAGATAGGCTGTATGAACCACCTTACCCTCGTCTACGGCTTTGGTGACTGCTACAAAGAAGTCTTTCAGGTTTAGGAGACATCATTTGCCTTTTACAAACCCAAACTGGATGGGGTCCAGAGTTTGGAGATTACCAATGTCTGTGTATAAGATCCATGATGATACGTTCCATGGCCTTGCAGACCAGGCTCATTAGGCTAATGGGGTGGTAGTTTCTGGGGTCTGTGATGCCTCCCACTTTGTGGAGTGGGATAACCATCGCTGTGCGCCATTCAGTGGGCACAAAGCCTGAGGTGAGACTATGATTGAACATGGTGCTTAAGTGGGGTGCCAGTTCATTCTGCAGTTTGTGTAGAATGCAGCCTGGGATGTTGTCAGGTCCCATGGATGCTGTGTTCTTGGCTTTGGAGAGTATGGTTTTTACCTGTGCAGCCATGATTACAGGAACTTTGCATTCCTCCGGTATAGAGATGGGCCCTTTAGGGGTCAGAGGGGAGTAAAGTTCGCACTGAATCTGCCAGGATATGGCAATATAAGCTGGTTCTGTATATTTAGTGCCATTGTGCTGTAACTCAGAACAGATCTGAGTGTTGCCATTGAGATTCTTGACATAGCTATAGAATGCTTTGTGGCTGTCTTTAGAATCAGTGGCGATTTTGTTTTTGTAACAAGCTTTGGAGGATTTTATGAGGAATCTCAGTTTCTTACTGAGGCTGACCAGGGAGTTCCTCCAGTCATGGGATTTTACTCTTTTTTGCAACAGTTTCTTTTTTCTGTTGTAGAGTTTGTTTATGGCAGAGGACCACCAGATTGGCTTCCTTCTTTTGGAGGATAGCATCTTGGTTCTGTTAGGGATAGCACGATACATGCACTCGTGTAAGTGCTTGTAAAGTGCATTTGTGTAGGATTCAGCAGTCGTATCTTTATTGTCCATCAGCATGGGTGTCATGAAGTTTGCCACTTCTGTCTTAAGAAGCGTGAAGTTGGCTTTGGAGAAATTTTTTATGGTGGTTTCCCTAATGGGGGTGGAGTAAAGAGATAATTGGGCATATACAATGTGCATGAGCACACAACACCTCCCTTTCATTATTATTACATTTTTGTATGCAAATTCTTTTAGATTATTAATATATGCTTTAACATGCAAACCACTCAATCTAATTTTGCTTTTAAATTTGCAAATGCATTGCGTCTACTGTATTGACTTGTATCTCACTTATGTACTGCATTTTTTAAGCCCTGTGCCTCCTGTGTGTTTGTGTGCATGTGTCTGTGTATACATTTAACACAACACACACATAGTAAAATACACATATGCATACACACATCACTTATCCTTTGAAACCCTCTTTATCCCACTTTTTAAAAATTAAAAAAGCATGTCAGTGAAGCTGAAAATTATCTTTCTAAAGTAGAAATCATAACAGAAAATATACATTTTGATTCATACAGAGATGATTTCATTGTGCACGCTCCATAAAAGACATTGACATTTTTTACTGGTTGTCTTGTGCCTAGGACCCAGAGCCAAATCCTGGCTGGAAATAATTTCTGCTGCTATCCTGCGGCATTTCAGGATCAAAACTTCGAGGTTCGCGGAGCTACGATCCAGCTAATTCTATTGCATCTAATTCCAGCTGGGCTTAAACTCTTATCTCTTTACTCCAGGCCTTCAGACACACTGTATCATAGCTGCACCATTTCCCAGCAAACACCTCAACTCCATGGCTCAAGCGAGATTAAATCCCCACAGACAGCTCAAGTAAATGGCTCATAACTTGTTTCTGTCACTTCTACTAATGTCTTTGTACCGTGAAAGAAACCGGCAAGGTGTAAACATCTGAGAAATTATTAGTAACATTTTTTTCTACTTTCTTTCACTGATCCCAGATGTACACACTGCACACTGACAGAGGTGTATTACACTTATTTCAGAATGCCTTATTTTTGCAACCAACGGTAGTTTATTCACAATTAGCTGCCATCAGTATTTAAAGAGACAAAAATGCCTTATCAAATATAAGTAGTACTTCTAACAGATCAGTTGCAGAATAAAATGTTCTCAAATGATTTTTTTCAGAGAATTCAGTTTTCAGATATTCTGGAGAAAGAGCAGTGGAGGGTGTAAGGGCATATTGTTTTACAAGAAGTAGCTGGACTATGGATAAAAACACTACTGGAATAAGGAATAGCAAGACAAAGTAAAAGACGTAATTATGGCAAGAACAGTATAGCCAGGGGAATAAAGGGTTTAATTACAACAAGTCAAAATGTCAGTAATAGGACAGCAAATAGTCAAACTACACACATTATACATACTGTTTATACATCATTGCACACAACAACTGCACACATGTCACATTATAAAGCCTATCAGGAAGCAGATTAGACTGGTACAGCTTCAAGTAAAAGTTAATGTATAGAAGATATCCTAATGTATTTAACAAAAATCAGGCTTGTAAAGGCTCCAGGGCCATAAGCCTAGTACACACCTATGAAACTATGAACAACAGACTTGAACACATTTCATCCTCTTTGGATGTTATCAGTCTGCAAAGTTGAATTTTAACAAGAAATGAAAGTCAGTGTTTCACAGAAGAAAGTAAAAGCCTGTCCGATGAAGAAAAAATTTAAACATAAGAAAAACAAAAAAAAGAACAAATGGGTTAACAAATAAGAATTAAACCTCAAGGAAATTTACGTATGGAAAGGGTAATTCCAAACGTCACTGGCCATACAATGCAGTCACCTCAACAAATGCTTTCTTCAAACAAGCTGCCTTGGTAGTGGGTCTTTTATCTTTCTCTTCTGTTTTCACTTTAAATAAAACACAGCAGGATAGGAGTAAATATGAACAGCATCTGCAAACATTATATTGCAAATTACTCTTCATATGGCATAAAGAAAGGTTCAGCAAAAATCACAAGAGTATGAAGTTCAAATACATGACAGTGGTCAATTACCTAAGAAACATTACACGCAAAACAATACATACAAAGATTGACCACCATTAAGTTTCAAACAGAACAGCTGGGTACTACAAAATATTTACATTGACAAGCTCTAATAAGCAAAATTACAGGCATTCAGACACAGTCTGTTGCAAGCCAGAAAATAAACACTTACCCAAATACATGCCCTAGAAAAAAGTTATTGTTAGCACTGGGATACAACATGGTTTGTCTAACTGAAAACAGCTGGGGAATTTTGAAGATCAAGGGAAGACACAAGAAGAAAAATATATCAGATCTTTTTTTATCCTATGTGAATGCAATAAAGAATACATTCTTTTTCTTGGCATACATAAAACATAAAAATCAACAGTGATCTCATAAATTTGAAATATGCAGTGAAGTACAGTTGTGTCATTAAACTTATAACAGTAGATGCTCGAATGATCACTGCTAGAGTAGCCTTAGCTATATGGGTTATATCCTGCCAAGGATATAACAGCCATCCAGCTTTCAGAGCTTCAGAGCACTTAACATGCATCCAAACTGTCAGGCAGCTCTAGCTGAGCTGGTACTAAAAACAATTTTGTGCACCAAGCCCTTCAGGACTTTCCTGCCAATAGACAGAGGGAGGCTGATCCCTCAAAGGTCAATGATAAGAAGAACAACAAATAAACAACCACAGCCTGGCAAAAACAAACCATGAAAAAATAAAGCGGTGGAGGGAAGGAGTGGCTACTGCAGCAGTGACCATTCAAACATCTATTGTTATGGTAATTTTACTTGTACAACTGTATTATGTTCATCATATTGATTACTGCTGCAGTAGCCTTAGCTATACAGGTGGATTACCCTAGCTTACTACATTTGGGAGGTGGAAGGAGAAAGCCCCTGGAGAATGGTCTTTGTAAAGCTTGGTCTAGATCTACAGAAGGAATCAAGCTTATAGTGCTTTGTAAAAGTATGTATACAAGACCAAGTTGCAGCGTCTAGAATAATTCTAGAAGGCAACCCTTTACCAAAAGCCATAGATAAAACCAAGGCCTTGATAGAGTGGATCTTGACTCTGCATGGAACATATTGGTGTATACAAAAAGGTAATATCCTTAGACAACCATTTGGAAACAGTCTTTACTGACACAGGTTGCCTCTTCTTCGTATCATCACAAAAATGAACAGGAACTACGAAGATCTGAAAGATTTAGTTTTGTCAAGATAGTACCTAAGTTAGCAGTTGACATCCAATCTATGGAGTATCATTTCTTCCTCATTTTTAAGACCAGTAAAAAAATGGGGGAATGGATAGTTCGGCTTAAAGTAAACTTGGATACCAAAACTGCAACAACAAATCTACAGGTGGTGTGACCAATAAGGCTCAGAGTCCCAATATAAAACACATTTATTCAACGAATATAAAAAGATGGTTATGCGCTTTCGTCAAAACTACTTCATTAGAACCATGAATTAAAAAGACCAAACACTTAAATATCTAAATTGCAAGGTCACATGATAACATAAAAATTATTTTTAAAGGGGTATTACCTCATTTTATACACACATGGCTTTTCTCTTAAGCACAGCCATAATAGAAGTACTGTCATTTATCCCTCTCTCAGATGTTGCATTTAGATTGCCATTTGAGCTCATTCTCCTCAATTTTATTTTCCCAGTAACCTCCCTTCACATCCTTCATAATTCTTTATAAAATACCAAATTTAAAATTAATTTTTTTTCCTTGACAAGGTCCATTACTATGTCTAAATAGTGCATTATTATTGTCACCATTCTTAACTGCATATAAATGTTCATAGATGCGTTTCCATAAACTTCTAGTTGTTTTTCCCCACATAAAAAAATTACAGGTTTTATACACTGCAATAAACACAATACCATGTGTACCACAATTCCCTGAACTCAGAAAAACTCTCAGCGGGAGGGCTCTAACAACAATACTACCGTCCTGATTAATGTATTTGCAGTAGTTACACCTACCACACTTTTTAGTCCCCCCCCCCCAGAAGTGCTGTTGTCAGCATGCGTTTTAATCAGATGTAATAGTAAGTTTTTTAAATTGTTACCTGTCTTAAAGACAAATTTTGTTTTTTCCCCAAATTGGTCAAAAATGTCTGTGTTACCTCTAAAATGGTCCAATTTCTTGTTAAAATCTCTTTCAAGACATCACTTTTACCATCAAAATGAATGAACATAGAATACAGGAAATTTTCATATGTTTGGTACTTATGCCCAACTATCCCTTCACTAGAACTCAATAAGGGAATATATCTTACTCCCCACTGATTCAAGATGTTTTCTCCCATTTCTAAAAGAAAATTCTTCGGGTACCCCCTCTCTAAAAACATACTGACTGAATTACCAAGTTCAGGTTTGAATGTGCTTAGGTCAGAGTACATTCTGGCAGCTCTTACCATTTGGCCTTTTACAATATTTCATTTAATGTGGGGCGGATGCTGACTAGTATAATCAAGATAACTATTTGAGAAGGTAGGTTTCACACCACCTGTGGATTTGTTGTTGCAGTTTTGGTTTCTTTATCCTTTGGCAGCACGTTTTAGTTTAAACTTGGATACCACTTCAAACCTAAAAAACAGATTAGTTCTCAAAGAGACCCTTGTCTCTGTGGAAAATGAGATATGGTTGATGTCACTCATCTAGTCAGGATGAAGTAGACAAATGTCATGGGTTCTGTTCAAGCAGCTTTATTATATACAAACACAAGAAACATATATACAAACTAGTTATCTCATGCATAGATGTTCCCACTCTGGCTGTACTCACAAAATGGCACTGAAGATAGCACATACCTACTATTTATACTGCATATTCAGGTCTTAGAAATGCTTCTTAAAGGTACAACAATGACAAGGATATTGACACTATTGATTGACATGCTATATGTACAAATAATTTTCCATCATGCCATCATACAAAACTAGATACATATATACAACTACACCCAAGTTGCTGTATATCTCACACTGGGTCTGGAGATGCAACCAAATTGTGTGACGTATAAACTGGAATTGGTATTAGTAACTGGGATTGTCCATGCTGAATGTTCAACCTTAGGGACGTTATGAACATTATCAGAAATGGTAGTAGGAATCAAGACACGTTCTGGGACGGGAATGCTGTCTGAATCACTCTTTGATTTAGAGTGTGTATCACAGGAACAATGCTGCGATAACAGTTCTGGTACATGCGATGGTAGATGCATGCGATTCCTCCTATACTCCAAAACATCAGATTTCACAAGATAGGATCTCGGCTCTTCACATATATTTGTTACTTGACCAATCCAGTCGAAACCTTTTGCCATTTGTATCCTCACTGCCTCTCCTTTTTTTAGTGGAAGAAGCGATCTGCTTGATTTCTCATAGCTGGACTTCTGGAAAGACCGGTTTCTGAACAACTGGGCTTTGATTGCTTTTTTGTTTTTACCTTTAGGCCTCAATAAACTAGAACTGACAGACAATGTTGTTCTGGTTTACCTAGATAGAAGTCTTTGATCAGGTGAGCCAAGTATATTGTCACGGGGTATGTTTCTGAGATTAAGTTTAAAAAGACATCGGTATTGCCACACTTTGACTTCTCAAGTAATTACTTTGCACTCTGTACTGCACGTTCAGCTAATCCATTGAACTGCAGATATTCTGGACTACTAGTAACATGTACAAAATCCCATTCTCTTGCAAATTTCTGAAACAACTGGCTGGTAAATTGGATACCATTTGGAGAGATAAGCTTTTGTGAACTTCCATGGACTGAGAAATGACATTTCAACTTGATAATATCAGTAGTGGACATTAGGTTAGGTAGTAAATCGATCTCAAACCAGTTTGAGTAAGAGTCTACCAGTACTAAGTAATGTTGATTGTTCCACTCAAATATGTCATTGGCTACTGTTGACCAAGGTAGTTCAGGAATTTGACTTAGCTGAAGTGGTTCTTTTTGCAAATGCAGTTTAGTACTATTACATACTGAACAAGAAGAAAGTACTCTATTAATGTCTTCTGGTAGAGAAGTCCAAAATACTAGTCCTCTTGCCCTTCTTTTGGCAGCTTCAGAACCTAGGTGACCACGATGCAAAATCTGGATGTATTCTTGTTGTAACAACCATTTTAAGACCTTTGAAAATAATGCCATTTTCCATCAACATCTCATCTTTATAAGGAAAGTAGGGTTGCACTTCAGGTGGTACTCTAGATTACTTTGACGGCCATCTAACATTAATGTAGTGGTTGAGCTTTTGGAAAACTGGATCAGTCTTTCTGTGATCTCTTAGCTCATCAAGTCTTGTGGTAGCAAAGTAAGCACTTCCATGACATCGAAGTCAACATTTTCTACATCAAGCGGTTCCATTATATTTCTGGGTGATCTGAATAAGGTATCAGCCAGATAAAGAAGTTTGCCTTTTGTATAGACCATTTTGAAGTTGTAATTTTGCAGTTTAAGCATCATTCTTTGGAATCTCGCTGGAGCTGAGTGCATAGGCTTCTTTAAAATAGTAACCAGAGGTTGATGATCAGTTTCAATCTGAATATCTCGACCATATATATAATCATGAAACTTGGAACACACAAACACTATTCCCAAAAGTTCTTTCTCAATCTGAGCATATTGCATTTCAGTTTGGGTAAGTGTTTTAGATGCAAAGGCTTCTGGTCTACCCTCTTGAAGAATAACTGTGCCAAGACCATGTTTTGAAGCATTGCAGGAAAGAGTTATTGGTTTGTTGACATCATAGTATCTTAATGTAGGTGGAGTAGCTATTTTCTGCTTGAGGTCTTCAAATGCTTTCTGGGGATGTTCTAACCAGACCATGTAACATTCTTATGTGTTAGCTCTCTCAAAGGTGCTGTCAACTCACTGAAGTCTGGTATAAACTTGCCTAAATAATTGACCATACCAATAAAATGTTGTAGAGCTTGAACATTATCTGGTGCTGGCATCTCAAGAATGGCTGCTTGCTTGGACGGGTCTGGTCTCAAGCCAATGCTAGTAAATAAATGACCTACATATGTAACTGTAGTCTGAATTTGCACCTTAGAGGATTGAGCTATAAGTTCACTTCACGTGCTCTATCTAGAATTTTCTTAAGGTTTCTGTCATGCTCTGCTTCACCATTGCCTCCAACTAACAAATCATCTACTATTATGGCACAGGGATAACCTGAAAAAAATTGCTCCATTGCACACTGACTTCACTTGCAGAATTTATTCCAAATGGCATCCTAAGAAATCTGCATCTTCCAAATGGGATACTGAATGTAGTCAGTAATGAAGATTTGCGATCAAGCATCACTTGCCAAAATGAATATTTAGCATCTAAAACAGAAAAAATAGTGGCATTCGGTTTTAGAGATGCAAATTCTTCCACTGTATGCATGGGGTGATGCAGTCTTTTTAATGCTTTGTTCAAATCTCTTGGGTCAATGCATATTCTGATTTCGTCTGAGCCTTTTTTGTGCGCTGCTACCATTGACGACACCCATTCGGTCGGTTCTATAACTGGAAAAATTACACCTTGCTGCACCATTTTGTCTAACTGGACTTTGACTTTATGCTGCATAGCTATTAGAACTTTTCTTACTGGTCTGACAACTGGACTGATCTCTGGGTCTAACTTCATAGAATACACAACTGGAAGTTTGCCCAACTTGTTTTCGAAAACATCAGGATACTCTGAAAAAATAGTGCTAGTGAAACTGGAACTGGGACTTGTACTTATTTGATGAACTTCTTTGGTAAAAGAAAGCAGATTCATTCTCAATGTATCTCTGGGACCCAATAATGACCGCACAGGTCTTCGAACTACATAGAATAATAGGCTATAACAGCTGTTGGCCACATAACATGAAAGCACTACTGAGCCTTCAGTTTGAATTTCTTCACCTCCATAAGCAACAAGTTTCACAAAACTGGTCACATTTAGTTATTCACCAGCTCTCACCTTAGCAAAAATATCTGTGGACATAACATTATACTGTGAACCAGTGTCTACTTTGAGCTCAGTGGATTTACCATTGATCTGTACAGTATAAAATACTTCATTCTTTACCAATAAATCTACTGCATCAATCTTTTCACCAATTACTGATACACTATCTACATAGAAAGCAGACTGTGGCAGTTCAACTTGATCAATTTACTTTTTTGAATGACCCTTCTTTATAACAATGTGAGGCTTAGGTGATTTGCAAAGTTTTTGAAAATGGTTCCATTTCTTACATTTATGCCATTGCTGACCAAATGTTAAGCACTTTTCAGTTTTAGACTCAAGATTGGCAGCACAACTGTGACAGTTAGCAATAAAGCTTGACTTGCGTTTTGCTGATTCACCCTTGTATGGCACTGAGCATGTTCCTTTAACTGAAAAAGTCTTAGAACTTGCTGGAAGGTTGTGGGACCTCCTAGGAAAACCTGCAGGGACAGCAGCTACCACATGCTTAGGCCTGTTTCTGCCTGCCACATGTTGCATATTGTCTACATTTGCTCTGGGAGCCTGCTGAAACCATGTTCTTATCACTTGCAAAAATATCTGTGTGCTTTTCTGTAATTTTATGAATTTGACAAATCTCAATAGCTTTGCTCAGCATTAAATCACTGTCACAAAGCAAAATCTTTCTGACAGCAGCATTATTAATACCACACATGAGCCTTTCCTTTATTATCTCATCTTTTAAGTCACAAAACTTACACATTTTAGCTTTATTTCTTAGGTCAGTAATATACGCTGCAAAAGTTTCTCCTTGCTTTTGATCTCTTGTGTAAAACAAATGTCTCTATAATATAACATTGGTCTGGGGGTTGCACATCTCTTTAAATTTGCACTTCAAACACTCAGGGTCTTCCCTTGATTAAGCCTGCACAATAATATGACAATTTGCCCCTTCACCTTCATATACTGGTGGTGCATATGCAAATGAACGCTCTCTTTCTATGGCCTCTGACCCTGCTAGATTTAGCAAAATGAATGCCCTGGAGCATGCATCTTTATCAGAAAAAGCTGCTTGTATGAATATATCATACTCTTGCTCAAATATTCTCCAATTCTCTGCAATATTTTGATTAAATACAAGTGGTAGCAGTTTGCAAAAGCCATCTGCCATATTAATACATCTCAGTGAAGACTTTTGAGAGCATGCACGAATGCACACACATGTACATATGCCTGAAATTTATGCCAATACTTGTAACTATGCCCAACAGCACAACATGCCCCTGTACAACTGAACTTTGTGAAATACGTTTCCCAGGTACTATAATACAATTGAAATCACCTCTTATCGGTGAAAGAAACATTTCAAATAGCTGCACTGTGTGAGCAAACAGGGGAGAAGAAGCTCGGAGTACGAAAGATTTTAGAGTAATTGCACTTTGAGAATAAACATTCTCCAAAACGGCGTTACTTTGCTAAATAACTCTGTATAGTGCAAGAACACACCCAGCACAAGAAACTTTTCAAAATGGCTGTTTTTGACTGCACTTTACGAAAGAGTGGCACCTTGCACACAACAAACTCTTTGGAATAAATACACGGTAGGAAACACACACTGTAAGCACTTTTGCAAACTTTGAGATACTTAGAATAACTCTAGTTAGACTACTCAGAGCTCCAATCAATACAAAGTAATACTTCATGCCAAAACACAGTAATTCCCCACAAAACATGCAGTAGCCTTGCTTTATTTATACTTAATGTGCCTTTTTTGCTCTTTGTTATACTTGTTTTGTTCATTTAATCTCTTTTCATGCCCATTATATTTTTTGTGCTTGTTTTAACCCTAAACATGCTCTTTTTACTTAAAACATGCTTGTTTTGCAATTCTGAGGTAGTTCTAAACCCTTTATGTGTTTTTATGATGCTCATGTTATCATATCTCTTAATTTCAAACATTTTGCTTAATTAATAAACTTTTTATGCTTTTGTTTGCTTAATAACCATTTTTGTGCTATTAATTTGCTTAGTAATGCATTTTGTGCCCTTGCAATGCTCTGTTTTATCTTTTTTTATAAAATAAATAATTCATGCAAGTTTTCATTACCTTTAGTTTGTTTCTGGCCCTTTTTTGCATTCAGTTCACTTAGTTTGCATTCACTGTTAACTCTGCTCCTTGTGGCTCTGAAAAGCAGTCTCTCACACCATGTCGCTCATCTAGTCAGGATGAAGTAGATGAACACTGTGGATTCTGTTCAAGCAGCTTTTTTATATACAAACACAAACATATATACAAACAAGTTGTTTCATGCATAGATGTTCGCACTCTGGCTGTACTCACAAAATGGCACTGAAGATAGCACATGCCTGCTATTTACACTGCACGTTCAGGTCTTAGAAATGCTTCTTAAAGATACAACATGTCTGTTATTCTACAGTTGACTCACCATAAGAGCTTGCAAATCAGATACTGTACTTGTAGCAGTCAGAGCAATCAGTAAAACTGTTTTCCATGTTATGAACCTCAAGTCAGCTAAATTAGTTGGTTCGAATGGAGCAAGTGTTAGTTCCAATAACACAAAAAATTAACAGCCCAAGAAGGGGCCTTTTAAAAACATTTCCACATGAGTAAGCCTTAAAAGAGATAGCTCATGGGCAGACATGCTAAAATGTTCAATAAATGTACATTTTTGAAGGAGTAAGAAAAACTATTAGAAAGTAACACACAGATATTGCAAAATCACAGAACAATTAGCTCCAAATGGGTCCGGGTTATGTTGTTGCTGTTGGTACCAACTAGAAAACCTTTTTAATTTATTAATATATGATTTTCTAATAACAGGCTTTCTTGCCTCCATTAGTACCTGCTGGATATCCTCAGTAAACAGGTAACTAAAGGAAAATAATACATTATCATCCAGTCAATCATTTGAAGTTGATTGGGGTTGGTGTGTACCAAATACCCCTGATCTTGTATGAGTAGATACATTCTGTGAGGAAGCATGTGGTAACTGCCATTGGCCATTTCCAAACAAAGGGAGAGTCACTGTTGCCTGGGCCAGATAGGAAGTCACCACAAAGATCTTGGGGGATTCCTTCTGAATCTTCACAAGTACTCTGGATATCAGTGGAAATAGTGCGAAAGCATACAAAAATATTCCTATCAAAGATAAAGAAAAAAGGCAGCTGTCTTCCAGGCTTACTAGCTTGGAGTCCTGGAGCAGAAACTTACCAGATGATTCTTTAGAGAAGAGACAGATAGGTGTACTAGAGGAACTCCCAACAGATTTATTTATTTATTATTTATTCACGTTCGTTTACCGGGAAAGTCCGACTGGGTCTAAAATGAACCCACTTACAGCAGAGGCCTGGGGAGATAAGCTCCAGCACATGTCAAAATGTACATTTAAATAAAATTAAGCATTCAAAAATACAATCAAATCTCTAGTGCAATTTAAAGACATAGTCAAGAATAACATTTCTCAAGTCTGACATGATGTAATATTTTACAAAATTGCAATAGCAATTTTGTACAACTTAATACAGAGAAAGAATAAAAAGAACAACATTTAGGTAAAAAAGTTGGTGAAATAATTGCCAGGAAATATGAAAAATAAATAAAAAAATGGATCAAATCTTGGAAGAGTCTGATCTAGTTTGCACACTTGAGGTTCTGCCCTATCCTGTTCAGCTTGCACGCCATACAATATTGCTCTGATGGAGCGAAGGATGCCTGTAGAGTGAGACTGCACTGTGAATATATATCCCATATATACATGGCTAATCTGCAAATGGGGTACAACCTGGTTCCCCCCTGCTTGAAGAAGTACCACATGACTGTGGTATAGCCAGTTGACAAGGTCCTCTGTCAGACCAAAGATGATTCAGAGAGTTGAATGTCTAGATCACGGCAAACAGCTCATTCATATTTATGTAGCC
Source organism: Protopterus annectens (assembly GCF_019279795.1). Lineage (NCBI taxonomy): Eukaryota > Metazoa > Chordata > Ceratodontiformes > Protopteridae > Protopterus > Protopterus annectens. The sequence continues at coordinate 1,560,220,897 of NC_056725.1, forward strand.
GCATCTATCCTAGGTGCCCTGTATACTTTGTGCTATTATCCATCATGAAACTGCTCCCCAAACAAAGTCTGAGATGTCTGTGATGACTGATAGCTTTGTAACAGGGAGGGATAAGTAGAGACATGAATTTAGGGATCTTTGCTGTCTCCACCAAGTAATTTTTGTACTGACAAACCTCAGCACTGGGATTTGAAAGGACAAAGGGATGTTGATGCTGAGACCAAACAGACTTCAGATGCCACTGTATCTTTCACATGTGGAGTCTTGCCATGGTTATCATGAGAATCATAGATGCCATAAAACCCAAAATGTTGAGGTGGTCCCTCGCAGTGACTTAAGTCTGAGTGGTAAACATTAGAAATAGATCTAGATATAGACATATTTTTTCCTGTGAAAGAAAAGCTCATTAAAATTAGATATCCAACTGATACTTCAGAACACAGTCCTGTGTGAAAGAGTCTAAAAGGACTTTTGAATGTTCTCTTGGAATCCAGGTTTGTGTACAAGATCTCTCACCCAAGTGAGAGATTCCTGACACTTTGAAAAAGACTCTGCAAAGATAAGCAAGTCATCTAATTCCAAAAAAAGAAAGTGGATACCCTGTAACCTGCAATGAGTTATAACTGGGGCTAGCCCCTTAGTGAACATTCTTGTTGCAGTGGACAGTCTAAAGGGTAAAGTAGAGAACTGATAAAGTGATCCAGATACACAAACGTTAAGAAACTCCTGACGTCTGGATGAAAAGGAATGAGATGACAAGCATCGTTCTTTGGAACTAAAAAGATTCTTGAACAAAAATCTTTCCCAACGTGAGAAGGAGGAATTGCTTCTATCAGTCCCTAGAATAACACATAATGAAGGACAGGTTGAAATATAAGATTCTTGTCTGATGGATGAGAATAACCTTCTGGAAAGGAGAAATATTCAGTCACTGCCATCTAAAACTTTGATGAATGATCTTCAGAATCAATTTGTCTGAAACTACTTGCTGCTAAAAAGACAAAAATGGAGATACTATATGGAAGGGAAAAGGGATTGCCAGGGTGGGATGGGGGAACAAAGTCTTTTAAATAGTCAAACTTTGCAAGCTGAAAGGAGGCAACCAAAAATAAAATTCCAAAATGAAATGAAAAAGCAAAAGTAAAATATCTTTTACTTTTTCATTAAATTTTGTAGTGGAGTGCGCGGGTTTCTTTGTTTAAATAATCAAACTAAACAAATAACAAGAAGGTGCAACCACTTCACTAAAAAAGTAAAACCACAGTCCAGGAACAAGGAATAAATCACAGCTTTTAGTGTATAAATCCTTTAACGGCTGCTTCCGTCAAAGACTTCATCAGAATTAAAACAAACTAAGACATTTCTACTTGTATATCACAATCAATTAAACAATTTGCCTCATTAATTAATTATCATATAAAATTCACTTGAACTCATTTGTAAATACATCTGTTAAATCACATATATACTTAAAAAGTAAATACATTGTTACAAAAACACATACCATATAAAAGAAATGTGTTTGTAAAAAAGGGGGGTTTAACAAAATATCCACTGAAAGTTTACTACTCTAAGTCCCCCTACTTTTTAACATATATTCTACGATACTTTAAAAAACATTTAATATTTATTGCATCATTTAACCTAGGTTTTCGGTCTGCCCTTAAGTGGATTTGCCATCTAGTTTCTCTCTGTTCTAAAAAATTTTTAAAATCACCCCCTCTGAAATCTTTTCTGCCTTTTTCTAAAACTATAAATAAAAATTTACTGAAGCCACAACAGTCTTGACTAACGTCAATAGAACAGAAAGAAACTAGATGGCAAATCCGCTTAAGCGCAGACCAGAAACCTGGGTTAAATGATGCAATAAATATTAAATGTTTTTTAAAGTATCGTAGAATATATGTTAAAAAGTGTAGTAACCTTTCAGTGGATATTTTGTTACATCCCCCCCCCTTTTTTTTTACAAACACATTTCTTTTATATGGTATGTGTTTTTGTAACAATAGTATACATGTGATTCAACAGATGTATTTACAAATGAATTCAAGTGAATTTTATATGATAATTAATTAATGAGGCAAATAGTTTGACTGTGATATGCAAATAGAAATGTCTTAGTTTGTTTTATTTTTGATGAAGTCTTTGACGAAAGTGGCGATTAAAGGATTTATACGCTGAAAGCTGTGATTTATTCCTTGTTCCTGGACTGTGGTTTTACTTTTTTAAATAGTCAAACTTGACTAGCTGGACAGTCTTTAGTTTGGAGGATCCTGAATTCTTTTAATATCATTATGCCAAAACAAGAAAAAAAATATATATATATATATATTTTATATATATATATATATATATATATATATATATATATATATATATTATTTAGCTGCTCTTACTGTAACTGTCTTACTTGTTCTTCTGCGTGCTGTTATCTGTTCAGTCACTCAGAATTACTCTGCACTTATTACTGCTTGTTAGTAGCCTTCTAATTTACTGCCTTCTGCACTTGTTTTTTAGTCATTTGTTAACTTAATTGCATTTATTTGAACTGTATTTGCCATAGTGTTGCTACACACTCGGATGTGCTGGCCTGCACAATTTGAATTGTATTTACTGCTGTTAAAGCTGCTTTTCTGTAAACAAAAAAAAAATTCTAAGCTTGCTTCCTGCCTTTCCTGTAAATAGTCAAGTCCAGATAAAGACTTGCTGTATCCAGGACTGTTGGTAAGCTTCTGAGTCCCCCGAAACATTCTGTGTTGGAGGGGAAGCCTTCTAGCTTATCAGTGGGAGTGGTAAGCACTAGGTAGCCTATCTACCATGAGAAGAGTGGGTTTTGGCCCTGAAATTGTAGTTCATTGGCCGTTTGGGAAGCTTTTCCATCTCTTTCAACCTTCTGATTTAAAAGCCTGTGTTTGCGCTTGTTTCCTGCCTTTCCTGTTACTAGTCTAGTCCAGGTACAGACTTGCTGTATCCAGAACTCTTTGTAAGCTTCTGAGCACCCCAAGCCTTTCCGTGTTGGAGGTAAGCCTTCTAGCTTATCAGTGGGAGTGGTAAGCATCAGGTAGCCTATCTACCAGAAGAGGAGTGGTCCCTGGCCCAGAAATTGTAGCTATTGGCTGTTTGAGCAGTTTTTTTCCATCACTTTCAACTTACTGGTTTGAAAGCCACACTTGTGCCTGTTTCCCGCCTTTCCTATAACTAGCCTAGTCCGGTTACAGAGTTGCTGTATCCAGTATTGGTAGTAAGCTTCTGAGCCCCCCCCCCCCAACAAGCCTTTCTGTGTTGGAGGGAAGCCTTTTAGCTTATCAGTGGGAGTGGTAAGCACTAGGTAGCCTATCCTCCATGGGAAGAGTGAGTTTTGGCCCAGAAATTGTAGTTTATTTGGCCATTTGGGCAATTTTCCATCTCTTTCAACTTGCTGGCTTAAAATCCTAAGTTTGTACTTGTTCCCCACCTTTCCTGTAACTAGTCTAGTCCGGGTACAGATTTGCTGTATCCAGGACTCTTTGTAAGCTTCTAAGCCCCCCAAGCCTTTCTGTGTTGGAGCCCCCCAAGCCTTTCTGTGTTGGAGGGAAGCCTTTTAGCTTATCAGTGGGAGTGGTAAGCATTAGGTAGCCTATCTACCACAAGAGGAGTGGTTCCTGGCCCAGAAATTGTAGCTATTGGCTGTTTGGGCAGTTTTTTCATCTATTTCAGTGTTCTGATTTAAAATCCGCACTTGCGCTTGTTTCCCACCTTTCCTGTAACTAGCCTAGTCCAGATACAGAGTTGTTGTATCCAGGACTGTTGGTAAGCTTCTGAGCCTTGCAAGCCTTTCTGTGTTGGAGGAAAGCCTTTTAGCTTATCAGTGGGAGTGGTAAGCACTAGGTAGCCTGTCTACCATGAGAGGAGAGGTTCTTGGCCCAGAAATTGTAGTTTATTGACCATTTGGACAGTTTGTCCATCTCTTTCAACTTTCTGGTTAAAAAGACCACATCTGCGCTTGTTTCCCATCTTTCCTGTAACTAACCTACTGGGTAGCACTAGAAAGCCTTAAACTGATACAAGCCTTCTAGCTTAGAAGAAAGACTTTGGAGTGATTAAGTATCAGTTTTCTGTACTTTCTTGCTGTACTTAACTGTTTTCCGCCTAAACACAGACTTTCCAGCATTTACTGTGATTTAAAAGCTTGCTTTTTTTCACATATTGTACTTATTTGACTGCCTGCACTTTTAAAAAGTTTTTTGTTTAAATAATTTGTTTAACTGTTGTAGGCTACACACTACAGCCTTTTCTGATCATTTGTAGTTGTTTAAAGCTGTTTTAAGTGTATTTTTACTGTTTCTGCCTTATCTTTTCAAAAAAAAAAAAAAAAATTCCTTGTTTCCCACCTTTCTAAGCTAGTATAGTCCAGTTTTCAGGCTACTGCTGAATTCACGGGTGTGATACTAGTTTCTGAGTTGCCCATACCTTACTTGGTTAGAAGGAAGTTTCTCTGTTCACCTGTGAGGGAGCGGAGCTTTGAGCAACTTATCTGTCCCTGGAGGAGTGGTTCCAGCCCAGACGTTAGTAGTTTATTGGCCATTTTGGGCTAATTTCTATCTCTTTCATTTCCCTACTATAAAAACCATGTTTGCATGGTTTTTCCCACCGGGCAGTGCTGGTTAGCTACGGTTAAATTATTCCTGGCTCCACAATGTCTCCTCTTCAGTTTTTCCCTTGAAACTAGTCTAACTCTCAACATAAGCACTCAAAAAGCATCTTACAGCCCAGCACTTGCTCAGACCTAATAGCAAGCACTAATATACCCTGACACTGATTGCCCAGCAGGGCAAGGCTCTTTATTCACCTCTCACCCACCAAGCGACTAGCAGCTCACCCTACTATTCAGGCATGACCAAAGGGAAACTTCAGGTGCACTCTCCAGTCCAGCTGGTGAATCTGGGTATCCTGAGGCAACGTTACAACTGCACAACCCTCTCCTCCTACCACAAAACACTAACATATGAGAGATGCAATTATACAGCCAAACTGGAAGCTAAGCTATCTCCACCCAAGACTGGAACAGACAGTCAAGAGGAGAAGGTTAACACTTGCACCGCAATTCCAGCCGCACAAAGACCTATTAAAAACAGCACTGGCAAAAAATACACATAAATTCACAAAAATCATACTCGGAGGCTCTAAATAAAAACCTGCAAAAGCATCAGAGTCCTCCAAAGCAGACACCCAAACAACCTGCACTTCCCATCAAAAACCAGACAACACATAAAACACAAAATCAGTGTACTGCACAATCACAGCCCTTAAGGCAAAATAACATACCTAACACACTAGTAATAGGTGACTCTATAGTCAGGCACACTGACATCCCACTCACTAGGCTGGACAAGCAGAAGGTTACTGTTTGCTGCCTGTCGGGAGCCAGAATCCGCCACATAACACAAGCACTCAGGTCACTCCAGAACAAGTACAAATATGACTCTGTCATTGTTCATGCTGGTGCGAATGACCTGAGATGTACCTCCCTGGACTACATGAAACGAGACATGGAAAAGCTCTCTGATCATGTAGCCCAGTCTGGTATGACCCTGACCCTGAGTAGCATTCTGCCTTCACTAAGAATGATACCTCAGTATACAGAAAAAATGATCAATTTCAACAATTGGCTAAGCTTCTGGTGTCATTCAAAGGGGATACAGTGTCTGTCAGCCTGGGATGACATGCTCAACAAGCCGCGTTGCTTCATAAGAGATGGCTTGCACCTGTCACCTCTAGGATTTGAATACTGGCCAAGGCTCTTGCTGCCCCCATAGTACTTTTTTAGGCAAGGCTCAAAAGTCAAACCCACCTCTGTAAACAGCACAATTAACAAAAAACTGAGGGTTATGCTACTCAACGCCAGTAGTTTAAATCTCAAAATGCACGCGTTTGAAGCACTCCTCAGTATGCAGAACGTTGACATCTGTGCAATAACTGAAACCTGGTTCAAGGCTCCAGACAGCACCCCAGCACTACCGGGCTACAACTCATACCACACGTTTCAGCCACAGAACACAGACCGAAACACAAAAGGCGGGGGGTGTATCCATATTCATCAAGAATACCTACACCTCCAGGTTAGTGGTGCAGCATGATACCTCTGAGATCATCCATGTGCAACTAACATCGGACAAATCTGTATTGCAAAATGTGGCCTCCTACAGATCATTCTCCATGACCCAGGACCACCGATCCACCTTTCTGGAGACACTGGAAAACATGAAGGTCCTACTGAACACCCTGATATCGGGCAAATTCAATTAACCTACCATTCACTGGGAAAACTACTCGAGTACAAATTCCCAGGTCCAGCTCTTCCTGGAATTCATCAACTCAAACACCCTGGATCATCTGGTAAACTCCCCTACCAGAGGTGAAAACATATTGGACCTGGTCATCACCAACATGGGCAACAGGTGTTCCACATTGGAGGTCAACCCATCTCTGGTTAGATCAGACCATAAACTAATCACTCTGGATGTCCACATCCCACCACCACCCCCAACTAAGGAAACCACAGTAAAAACCTTTTCTAAAGTAAACTTCACCTTACTTAAGACAGAGGTGGTAAGTTTCACAACCCCCCCACGCTAAAGGATAACGCTGCCCAAGATGCAGAAACCTTTACAAATGCACTCGATGAGCACCTACAAGGATACATGGATCGTGCCATCCCTAGCAAAATCAAAACTCACTCCTCTAAGAGAAGGAAACCAGTTTGGTGGAACCCTGCAATAAACAGGCTATACAATAAAAGGAGGAAAGAAGTTCAGAAAAAAAGTAAATCCCAAGAAGGAAAGACATCTCTGATCAGTATCAGTAAGAAACTAAGGTCCCTCATAAAATCATCCAAGGCTAACTTCAAAAGAAAAACAGCCAAGGATTCAAAAGATAACCACAAAGCCTTCTTTAGCTATGTTAAGAATCTAAGTGGCAACTCGCAGATATGCACTGAACTAGTGCAAAATAGCACAAAATATACTGAACCTACTGATATTGCCAACATCCTGGCAGATAGATTCAGTGCAAACTTCACCACCCTCTCACTTCCAAAAGGGACCACAACAATACCAGAAAAGTGTAGTGCCCCAAAAATCACAGACGCACAGGTGAAAATAGCACTTTCAAAAGCCAAAAACACAGTGTCAATGGTATCAGATGGTGTCCCAGGCTGCATCTTGCATGAACTGCAGAACGAACTAACCCCCACTTAAACACAATGTTCAATCTCAGCCTCTCCACAGGCTATGTGCCCATAGAATGGCACACGACAACGGTTATTCCTCTCCACAAAGGAGGGGCCACAACTGACCCTGGTAACTATTGCCCCATAAGCCTGTCTAGCATGGTCTGCAAGGCTATGGAGCACATCATCATGGAACTTATTAACAAAAACATTGGAAACCTCCAAACCCTTGACCTGACCCAGTTCGGCTTTGTTAAGGGCAGATCATGCCTACTAAACCTGGTTGACTTCTTTGAGACAGTCACCAAGGCCATAGACAAGGGAAAGGTGGTTCACACAGCCTACCTTGACCTCACCAAGGCTTTCGACACCATTCCCCACTCGGGTATTACAGAAAAACTCACCAGCCTGAACATAAACCCCTATGTCACGAGATGGGTTGCCAACTGGCTTATAGACAGAACTCACAAGGTAAGAATAGCGGGCTCCAGGTCCGACTCTAAACCAGTCGCAAGTAGTGTCCCGCAAGGCTTGGTCTTGGGACCCCTACTGTTCAGCATATACTTCTCAGAAGTACAGGCAAACACAGGAGGACTATGGCTAACCAAGTTTGCCGATGACTGCAAACTGGGAGCCATAATTGACTCCTCGGCTGACATGGACATCCTCCAAAAGGGCCTTACTGAGATGGACACCTGGTGTCAAAGTCATGGCCTCAAGCTAAATGCCAAAAAATGCATAGTCATCCCGTTTGAGAAAAACAAAACACCCACGAATTACTACATAGGTGGCAGCCCCCTTAATACAGAAGAGGTAATAAGAGATCTGGGGACCCAGGTAGATAGTAATTTCTCCTTTGACAATCATATTGCTAAAGTAGTTAGGAAATCCTTCTATGTGGACTATCTAATTACTAAAGGGTTCACATCTAGAAATAAATAGGTTATAGTGCCCCTCTACACGTCACTCATTAGACCCATCATAGAGTACAATGCCCCATTTGGGATGTACCTCACAAGACACTTCCAACAGCTGGAAAGACCACAAAAGTACCTCACCAAGAGGATTACTGGCCTTAAACATATGTCCTATGCAGCCCGACTGAAAAAACTCCGGCTGTACTCAGTGGCATATCGCTTACTCAGAGGTGATTTCTGCCTGACTTACAAAGCCATGTCCAACTCAGAATTGATGGACATGCTCCACCTAAAGAAATCCAAGTCACTGCAAGCCACATGCTCTAGTGAGCTAAACCTCGCCACAACAATAAATAGAACATGCTGGAGGGATAGATTCCTGTCACAGGGAGTCCCCCATGCTTTGGAACAAAATTCCAGATTACATCAGGCAGAGTTCCTCACTAACACTCTTCAAGAGAAAACCTTGACGAGTAGCTGGGTAACAGAAAATACACCCCTGGGATCACTTCATTGGCTCTGCTTGACAGAGGATCAGTTAATTAATCAATGGGGTGGCGAAAGCCGACACACTCTGACTAGGCTTATAAATGCCCTCGGGCAGATAGCCTAGTACCTACCTATGAACCTAAGTTGAGGCGTTAGAGAAACCAACAGAAAAAGGATGGCATAAAATCTTAACCCTTTCATCACACTTTCTGATCGCCTCTGCAGAAAAGGTACTAAACAGAGAATCTCTATCTAAAAGAGAAAATAAATCCTTATTATTCACCTCTTCTTGGAAGGTTCTGAAACTGCAGCCAGGCAAACCTCCTCAGAAGAGTACCAGAGGCCATAGCCCTGGATGAATTATTAACCAAGTCATACACACATTGTAAACAAAGAGCAGTGAATGGTACAATAGAAGAAACAGATGTTACCCCCCCCCCCCAAGAAGAAACTGCAGACCAAACATTCTTCATACTTTCATTTTTAGTCAGAATAAACATTAACATGTAAACCTGACAATTCAAAATTGTGAAAAATCATACACTCTGTCTCACTATCTGCCCTTTTAGGGGAAGCAGGGTGCTTATCAGGAAAAATACAGGCAGGAACCCACACATCATCCAAAGCTGACAGAATTGGAGAGAATGGTGAAGGTTCAGGAAATTCATTCTGTAACAGATCATAAACATTTCTGAGGGATTGAGGAACCTCAGTGTACTCCCACCGATACCACTGGCACATTCTGGAAATAGCTAAAAGCAAGACAAACCTCAAAAGGAGAACCAGAAACTGAGTTGTCCTCTGAGTCTAAATCAGAAAACTGAGGAAAAATGTATCTCTCTCTTCATTTTTCCTGATCATATTCAGAATCTTTAATCTATTTATTTTATCAGAAAGCAATAAGTAAGAAGGATAAATGCTTAAATAAAATTCTGAGCCAGAACCAGTAAACTACTCCTGTCTAAGGGAATAGATAAACATTGAGTTTTATGTTTCTTTTTCACAAGAGAAAATGGGGCCAACAGTGTTATAAGTATCAGTAGTAGCTTGCTCAAGGATGGGTACAACATTCTGACAAACCAGGGAAGCATTCCCTGTTCCATTTCCCCGAACCAACAAGAGTGGCTCTCCCTTACCTGCTGAGGGGGGCCCCAACAGCTGCAGAGGATGTGGCTAACCTCATTCCATAGTGATTGTAGGTGCTAAATCAGAGGGATCTAAGATAAAAGATGAGTGGTCTGAGGTACAACAAATGGCCACAGCACAGTCACTCACCTGTAGCGGAGTCAAATTACAAGTCTGTTGTGGTAGCAAAGGCTGTTTGCTTAACTTTTTTCTTTTTGTGGCTGGAAGAAAGACTGACCTTGGGACCAAATGTTTTGCCCCATGGTCAAGACAAAATGGTGCCTCTTTTCCAGAAAAAAACAAGTAGCAAAAGCCAGTAACAATCTAAAGTTTTAAAATTCATTTTTTATACAAACAGACAGTAAAAGCACTTTAAAACTGCTGATGGTCCCAAAAATAAAATAAATACAATTTCTCCACTGGAAAAAAAAAATGTTTCAATATTTCAAACAACTTTTAATGACATGAATAAAAGGGTGCTGTCATTTAAAAGTACAATATATTCTTGTGACAATCCATTAAGACAAAAACTCCTATCTTTAAAATAACTTTCCTGAACAAAGACAACTGAATGGAAGTTTTATTTTTACAAAAGGGAACTTATCCATCCAGCATAGGAACAGCACAAGCTGACTATAAATCTGTGAAGGGATTAGCACCCAAACTTGTCTTGAGCTGCCTGACAGTTTGGGCACATGGAAGGTGCCCTGAAGCTTTGGAAGCTGCCCAGCTGTTATATCCTTGGCAGGATATAACCCATATAACAAAGGCTACTGCAACTGTGACCAATATGATGAACATCTTAGTAATAGTGTCCATTTCTGACTTGGCATTAAAATTCCCAAAACAATCTGTGAAGTAAGTATACCCAGGCTAACTCTCAACAACTGAAAACAGTTCTGGTAAATCTATCATTTAGCAAGCAGCTAGCAATTTACTGATGACACATAGCGGAGTACAGAGTACCAGACCTCAGCTACAGCCAGGGTTGTCAGATGTCCCTGTTTGAGTGGGACTGTCCTGGGATCAGCAGCCCAATCCACAGTCCTACACTGCCAGTTAAAATCATGGTGAAACAGCCTCCACTTTGTTTTTGTTTTTTTTTTGATTGGCCCGCATGCCGATATACGAGCCAATCAAAAAATTGCAAAGCGGAGCCACTTCTGTTTAGCTCACTGTAACTTCTATTGGGTAGAGCCTAAGCCTTTTGACAGAAGCAAATGATGTAATCACATTTCAAACAAATGTTCAAATCTCTGAAATCATAGGGGTTATGAGAGAAGTATAAATGCCAAACCATTCAGCACATAATATTTTTATAGTGGTAGTATTCTTTAGGTTATAGGTCTTAAACTGAATGTTATAAGTCACAGTTGTGATAAACCGAAATGCTGCCAGCCCAGCTAGCTGAAATTTTGTAAATAAATATATGTCACTTAAAAAATATTAATATGAATTATATAGCAATGTGACACTGCCAGCCCAGCTAGACAGATGTCATTTGTGAATAGTAATATGCTTGTCTTAAAAATGTAAGAAAACTATATGTTCTGTACTGAGCTTCAAGATTGTAACCAAAGTGCACCCTGTTGGAAAAGAGCAGAAATGTGTATAAACTCTATGCCTATGTAAATGCATGTTTATAGGTTCATAGGTAGGTACTAGGCTATTGGCCCTAGGGCCTATATAAGCCTAGCCAAAAAGGTACCCTGGCTTTTGCCACCCAAGAAAAGTATTTTCCTGTGCACCTGTCGAGCAGAGACACAGAGGTGATCCCCAGGGTGAATTCCTATTTCCTATCCAATCATCAAGATTTTTCTTGAAGTGTGCTAATGAGGAGCTTTGTTTGATATAGATAGGTAGTTTGTTCCAGAGTATGGGAAGTCTCTGGGACAGGAATCTATCACTCCAGCATGTTCTGTTTATTGTATTGACAAGGTTTAGGTCCCTAGAGCATGTAGCTCAGAGGGATTGGGATTTCTTTAAGTGGAGCATGTCCAACAGCTCTGGGTTTGACATAGCTTTGTATGTTAGGCAGTGATTGCCTCTGTGTAGGCAATATGTGATGGAGTAAAGCTGGAGTTTTTTTAGACGGTCTGCATAAGGCATCTGTTTGAGGCTGGTAATCCTCTTTGTGAGGTATTTCTGTGGCCTTTCCAGTTGTTGTAGATGTCTTGTGAGGTACATACCAAAAGGGGCGTTACAGTCTATAATGGGTGCAATCAGTGATGAGTAGAGAGGAACAATGACCTCTTTTTTCCTGGATGAGAAACCTTTTGTGATGCGGTGTGCCATGTAGAAGGATTTCCTGACTACTGTGGCAATGTGATTATCAAATGAGAGTCTACTGTCCACCTGTGTCCTAAGGTCTCTTATCACACTTTCAGTGTTAAGTAGACTACCACCTATGTGTTAGCTCATGGCTGCATAGTTTTTACCAAAGGGGATGACAATGCACTTTTTGGCATTGAGCTTGAGGCCATGGCTTTGACACCAGGCATCTGTCTCTGTGAGGACTTTTGTAGGATGTCCACATCATTAGGAGTTTTGATTATGGCTCCTAGTTTGCAGTCATCTGTGAACTTCATTAGCCAAAGACCTTCTGTGCTAGCATGTACTTCAGAAAAATAGATACCAAACAGGAGAGGACCCAGGACTGAACTCTGTGGTACTCCACTTGTCACTGGTCTAAAGTCGGATTTTGAGTCTGCTACTTTCACAGTGTGGGTTCTGTCAGTGAGCCAGTTAGCAACCCATCTTGTGACATAGTCTGATCGAAGACTGCTGGAACGGGGCTCAGTTTTTAGCTTTTTATTGGTTAATTGGTTAATTTGTTTAAATTTGCTACTGTTATATTAAAAAAAAATACATTTTATGCATCAATCAGACAAGTTCTAACTGCATACTCCTGCCACTCGAGTGCAGGGGAACCTTCTCCAAAAAAAGATGGTCTGGATTAGTGCTCAAGTTATACAAACAAAGCTAGATTCAACAAACAAGGCGTACCAATTTCCGAAAGAAACAGTTCAAATAAGCAGGCACAAGAAGCCTTTAACCATAAACTCCTAGCTCAGAAGGGCAGAATCTACCCTCTCCTCCCACAAGAGTGCAGACCACACCTTCTTAATGTAAAATAACTGGCCCAAAGCCCAAGTGCTTAAACCATAACTAATATACTTTTAGAACAACAGACACTAAGCCTTCAATCAGCAAGTCCCAACTTAAAAGGATGTAAGCTACCTGTCCTGCTACAACAGTGCAGACCGCAAACCTTCTTAATGTAAAACAACTGGTCTGAAGCCCAAGTGCTTCAACCAAAGGCTTAGAATAACAGTTACAATTTAATCAGGCTTCTACCAAGCAGTAATAAATGCAGCAGAATAAATGCAATTAAGTACTTTTAAGAACAAGCAGCAAAAGCATAATGAAGTAATAAAGTAGGAAGAAACACAAATACAGTAAAAGCAGATGAATAAAGTGCAATTTATTTTTTATATAACAATAGAAAATGAGCAAACTGATTTAAACAAATTACCTAATTAACCAGTAAAAAGGCTCAAAACTGAGCCCTGTTCCAACAGTCTTCCATCAGACAAGTTATAACTGCACATTCCTGCCACTAGGGTGCAGAGGAACCTTCTGCAAAAGAGATGGCCTGGATTAGTGCTCAAGTTATACATACAAAACTAGATTCAGGATGCCTGAATATAGCCTATGCCACAACAACAAGGGCGCACCAATTTTAGTTCAAATAAGCAGGCACAATAACCCTTTAACCAGAAATTCCCAGCTCATAAGGGCAGAATCTAGCCTCTCTTCCCACAAGAGTGCAGGCCACAAATCTTCTTAATGAAAAATACCTGGCCTGAAGCCCAAGTGCTTTAACCAGAACAAATACACTTTTAGAATAACAGACACTGAGCCTTCAATCAGCAATTCCCAACTTAGAAGGATGTAAGCTACCTGTCCTGCCACAACAGTGCAGACCACAAACCTTCTTAATGCAAAACAACTGTCCTGGAGCCCAAGTGCTTAAACCAAAAGGCTTAGAGTAACAGTTACAATTTAATCAGGCTACTACCAAACAGTAATAAATGGAGCAGAATAAATACAATTGAGTACTTTTAAGAAGAGGCAAAAGCAAAACAAAGAGCACATTTTTTGTAGTAAAGTGCAAGGAGAGAGGAACAAGGAGCAGAAGAAAAATTCAAGGTTAAGAACCTAAGTGGATTGGCTTTCTCAGATGTTTTCTCTGTATTAAGTAGAGTGAACACCACACTGGGAGGGGTGTCCCAGATCAAATTTACAGTAGGGGTGGGCAACTGCAAAGCCACCAACTATAACACCACCACAAGGAGGGTGGGGGAGGTGGGAAAACAGTTTCAGGACAGATGATAAACAGAAAACAATGCCAGAAAATACATAAAATAATTCAGTCAGGTAAAATTAAGACAATGCAGAACTCTGAAAGGTTAAAATGCCAAGAAATATACTTATCATTCGCCAATATATTTCCAGATTGACAATCCCACTGCAGCCAGAACACCAGGAGTTTCCAACAGTGTATGCAGGAATTTACAAACAGAAACTATATTTAAATCAGCAAGCCTTGAAGCAATCAGATAACACAAAAGCTGTTAGGCCAATTTTCTAAGCTTCACCACAGGAATAAGGGGGAAGCAGTTTCAGGACAGATGAGAAACAGAAAACAATGCAGTTTCAGGACAAATGAGAAACAGAAAATAACACCAGAAAATATATAAAATAATTCAGTCAGGCAAAATTAAGACAATGCAGAACTCTGAAAATGTTAAAATGCCAAGAAATATACTTATCAATCAGTGATATATTTCCAGTAGAAATTGGGATATACAGAGTTAACTTGCAAAATTCTAAGAAAATAAGTTGATAAGTAAAGAGTTTTACAATGTGTTATAGAGTTTTACGATGTGTTATAAAGTCAGTTTATCTCAACTAAGAGACAAGATGTCTAGGCTAGGGGCTTCTTTCCATTGTCTGGAAACAGAGATAATTAAAGGTTTGCAAAGTAATTGTTTTGCTACTTCCAGTTCAGGCAAGCTTCTAAGAGAGAATTGTCAGCTTCTGACAGATAATTATTTATAACAGAGACATGTTAAAAATTTAAGTTCCTGCTAGCCGGGGAAACTAGGCAGAGGTGACAAGAATGTTGTAATCTGAGATGATTCAGCAGTAATGTTCATTATCAAATTAAGAACTATCTCAGAGAGAAAGAGTGCATTTTGTATTTGTCTCTGAATCTGTAAACATCCATTCAGCACTTCTCATCTGTATTTGCCTTGCTCTGTAAGTAAGTTATTTAGAACATAGATTCTCTTAAAGATAGACAGGAATATAGCAAGAGTAGTCTAGATGTTTTCTGCATTTATGTGAGACTGTCCTACAATGTTGTTTTAAAGTATTTCCTGTGGTTGTGAACTCTATTGTCACTGTGCTGAGTTAATGAGTTTTGTTTTGTGCTTTTATTATTTACTATTAAATATATTTAAACTTTTTCAATTGTGACTGTTTTTGTGTAGAGATATTTAAGCTCTTAGAGTACTTACTTGCATGTAAATCTGGTGATACTGTACAAGCCACTCCAAAATAGCCTTCAAGTCTTAGTCACACTTACAACTGGATAACAGTAACATTGCATAATAGAACTGGTCACTCTTTGAGAAGGACCTTATAGTGGCTGATAAGTGGGGGTTCTGGTGGCAGTGCTAACTACCTTATGGTCTGGGCAGAAGGGTCATATCTAGTAAATCTGTGCCAGCCTTCCCCAGGTGTGTATTTATGTATAAATGAAATGTCAAAGTCTGTGTGTGTGTGTGTCAGCTACTTGGGCAGGGACACAAAGCACTGGTTGGACAGAGAGAGTACTGGGAGGGCTTGGCTTGGAACCCTGGCTAAGGACTCCACTCTATAGCTGTGCCAGTGGGGAGTCTTACTGGGGATCTGAAGAGAAAGGGAGAAGCCAGCCCCAGACTGACTGTGATCGCTGTGTGCTCTGAAGGGAAATTTACTGTGTGTGTGTGTGTTCTGTTCATCCTCCCAATATGCACGTCCCTCACTGATGTTAGTGGTGAGGATTAAGGCTCCTTGATTACTGGGCCAAGGTAGTGGTGTCACAACAGTAAACACATAGCTACTATGTTTGTAATATTTTGTAAATATCTTTCAATATCTCAGCAACCACTCAAGCTACACATATACTGTCAGCAGCATTTTATTCATCTAGCTGATAGTTTTCATATCAGGCTAAAGATTTCTGCTTGTGTTACTTGGTTGTTATGATATTTAGAAAACTGTGAAAATTATATCTATATAAATTAATATAATAAAAACAATAGTTCTTTACCTGCACTAGAGGTCAACTATTAATGCAGTTTAGTTTGCTATTGTGTAAGCTTTAAGATGAAATATTTTAAAATATTGCACATAGCATGGTTTTGGAATTATTGATGCAAATATGAACAAGCAATATTTGATGCCTAAAGGTGTCAGTAGGAGTTAAATGAAGATGCAACTGGAAGCATCACTCGGATGTGATGAGTTAATGTAAAACTGCCTGATGTTCCGCATTGAACAGAAGAAGCTCCAGTGTATGATTTTTTTTGATTGACTCATATACCAGTATACAGGCCAATCAAAAATCGCAAAACAGAGCTACTTCTGTTTAATACGGAACTACCTAATGTTCTGCATTAAAGAGCTTTAGGTGGAAGTTCTAACAGTGGGATCCAAATGAAAAGAATTTGAGAAGCTTTCTGTGACAAAATATAATTTAATAGACTTGTGTGCAGCCAGTAATTTTACATCAAGTAGGATTCAATGGGAATCGGCTATGTTAAACCTTATCCAAGCAGTGTTAGATGGCTATCACAGAAAATATGATTCAACATCCTACTGAATGAAATGATCTCATGAGATCAAAAGTAAGTCAGCTGTAGTCATGGACAAATGGCATACAATCATACCTTTGGCCACTGCAGGCATCATTTCCCACTTATGGAATGATGTGATCCTGCATGTAAAAAATTATTGCTGGTTAGGAAGGCCTGGTTTATCAAATTACATGTTACAAAGTTACCACCATACCATAAATGAACTAGCAGATTTATCACAACAAAAGAATGCAACATAGACTCCCACTCTGAATGTTTCATCCCAGTCTGATGCCTGCTTGGTGATGCTCACAGCTGTCAGTTGTATAAGAACTGATGTATCCCGTGGTGTTTGTTCGGTTCTAGCATTATGCCAGCTGATTCTACACTTTTTATTTTTTGGCCAGGGTCCTATAATTTTTTTCAACAGCTCTCTGAAAAGACAGCAGCTCACTAAAAAGAGAGTTTGGTGACACAGATGTTTGGCAAGGCTTCTGTAATTAGTGAGCTGCCTTTTCTCATTTTTCTCCTAGTACCAATGTGCAGTGTGTATGGGGCACATATTCTGAGAAGCATATCGCTGGACATTCATCAGTGCAGTTCAGTGTGCCTACATAAGGCAAGCACTGGCCCGGACCCCAAGCATTTCCCTATAAGGTCCTGTGAGCATGGCACAGCATCCTCCATTATGCTGTCCCTTTTAGCCCTCTACAGCATTGCATTTTTATGATTTTTCCTATCTCATCTGTTGTGTCCCACTCCACTTCGACTTAGAGAGCATATTTTAATATACTCCTTGTTTCCTGCTTTCAGTGCCCATTTAATGTTAATATGCAGATGTCAGGCGTGTAGTCCATTGCTTGAATAGCAATATCAACAATAGCCAGATCACACTGAATTTAACATAACTCATTTTACTGCAACTGTCAATGACAACAAAATGGTGAGATCAACTCCTTTACTGCTTACACTGATTAACAAATTTTAAAAAATGTATTAAAAGGTGATCACCATATTGTGTGACAGAAAACCTATGATAACAATGATTCTGAAATGGGCAGTGTTCCCAGTCCAAGAATGCACAATCATGGAACAAGGGACTTTTTCCTGCATCCATGAGGACTCAGTCTTGCTATGCTTTGTTCAAAATGGTACTTGTACAATGGTATTTTTTGAAAAGTAACCTACATTAACTTCAAAGAGTTAAAACTGTATAATTATATAATCCATTATACATGTCTATAACCCTGTCATAACTGGATCTGCCCCTTGATACAAACAAATCAGAGCTTCCATATTGACTAACTTTGCCTCCCTTATTACAGTCTTATACTCAAAATAACATTTTACAGAGAGTGAAAAAACTAAAACCATGATCTTTTACACTTCAGTAAGGCACAAGCAAGGATCACAACACCTGCACATCTCTGACTCCCAAGACTACAACTTACAGAATGTCCACGCTTTCAGACATTTATGAATGTGGCTGCAGCCTGCCTTTAGTATAACTGAAAATGCCAGTTTTGTTAACTACTAAAATAACCCAGTTCATTTCTGCCTGTACTGGTCTCGGTTCTTTTAAAATGAAGCAGTTGCAGCTGTACATAGAAGCATCATACTCTTACAGCTGCAATGTTACCTTATGGCAAAACCAATGAGGTGTCCATCTTTTTCCTGGGATAGGCATTTTATGTAGGGCAGAACACATTTTCATTGGTAGTAAGTGTTCAGCAGACTACACAAAATAACTAGACAGGGCACAGTGCACACATTTGGTACTCCAGAGTGATTTCCAGCTGACAGACATGCACAAATAAAAGGATGTTAATATACTAACAAGAGAAATGTGCTAATTTCTGCCACAGCTAACAACCTAACAACTTAAACAGTCCCTTTATTTCCTTTGCATATTCCTAACTTGGCCTTGCAGGCTAGCACTTTTAATTATGCAGTTATCTATATATCTATACCTTTATATCTATATCTATGTCTATATATGTACATATAACCAAGCAAATGAGTAATACACGCAAAAATACAAAGAAGCACATTGAACTTCAAAGCATTTTAAACATTTTGAAGGCACAATGCATATACAGACACCCCCACATAAATAAATAATGTAAACAGTAAGTGTCATATGACAGACATGCAATCAGCCATCTTTCAAGGCACCAATTCAGTTAGTTCTACTATCTCAAAGTACTTATGTCCACATGTTGCATTATGTCACCTAAGCATTTTCACCATCAAGATATTGCAAGAATTGTAATTTATCCTCTTATCCTGTCATTTTTGTTCAGTACAGCTGTCATCTCTTACCAAACAGTTTCATACTGGACTGCTCAGCCTTTTCCTATTTATAACCTTCAACGTATACCTTCCCACAGAAGTTTTAAAAAATAATCTATTTATTTAGGTATTAATTTGTTTATTAATTTACTTTTGCTGCTTCGGCTATACAAGCTATATCTCATCTATATCTCTTAAGTAACAGAGTACATAATGGGGGTAGTAATACAGCTTTCGGTGCCAAACATCCAGAGGTGAAGTGGATCTCATGCTTTATCCTCTTAGTTAGGGACTGATCCAGTACTTTTTATTTATCTTTCTGATGAGTGCATTTTGGGTACACTGCAAAATGTGTGCTAATGTCCACACATGGTTAGTCCTCATATTCATATGGTTTACATCTTTGTTGCTGGAAATCTGTAACATACTCAATGAATCAGTGTCATGTGCAATTTTTTTGACAGTCAGACAGAACAATGTAGCTAGCACTAAACTCAGTCCTCCTCTGAAAGAATGCCATACCCTTACAAAACACAGATAAAGGAGTCCTACATACCCAGAAATGTGTATACCCCAAGTCCCTTAAAAAATGTTCATTATACAAGGCATCAGTACCCAAAACTGTTAACAAAAATGAGACAGAGCAGCCAATTCAACTCAAAAGACAATGTAATTGCAATGCAGTGGGCACAATTTTCACAGGATAAAGCATGATTACACTGCTGTTCATGTAAAGATAGCACTGGCCAGTACACATGGAGCTGACTTTTTTGAGTATTCTAACACTCCCTCCCAAATAAGATGTTTATGACTATTTTTGTGATCATCAGCTCCTATGAGAAATAGGACCCCTCTTAATTCTGCTGTACAGTTTCTTCTCCCCAACCTGCAGCTGAACATAATTCCTCTCCTCATTATTTAGATCTACTGGATCTGCCTTCTCTAATGGGGGTCAACCTAATGCACTTCCAGGGCTGCTGAGGAGACTGAGGATGCTAATGCATCATCATACTACTGCAGGGGAGTGTACCCTAACCCCCACTATCCCACAATAGCCTTGGGTGCTTCACAACTGCTGCCATTCAGAGGTACATGAGTGAGTCTGCTGATAAAAAAATCTCCTGACCAAGCAGTATGCTGTTTACAGCATGGAGCTGGCCAGGCTCTTAGTGCAGTGAGTCTAGGCTACCCCCCCCCCCCAAAGATGGGTCATACAGAGTCAGGCATTCACTCCCACTCTTCTATGCTTGACTGCTCCACTGCCTGTGTCGCTTGTCGAACACAGGTCATTTGGAGAGCAGTAAGGGCTTTACAGTTTTGCACCACAGAGCAATCTTTGTACAGTGCATTGGTCACAAATGATCCGAATTCCATTTTACCTGTTCCTAATACACTGTTTTGTTTCATACTGCTACTGACAAACACAGCATTATTCAACACAGCTACTCTAAGGTCTGAAGTGATTCTGGCTGTCTTGTGATAGTCTAAAGGCCTAGAAGCACTATTAGAATTAGTACAGCCAATGGAAAAGCACATGTAGCAGTGCACAGATAGTGCTGCATGACTTGCTATTTTCTCCCTGACTATTGCTGATCTCTGTCTGAATTTAACTATTGCTAATATCTGTCTGCATTTGATTTTGGATTGGAGTTATTTATTTGAGGTTTGGTTACTTCCATTTTTTTCTTTACTCATATATTTTATTTTGTTTTGTTTCAGTTTTATTTTGTGTGTGTGTTTTGGAGTTTTAAGAGGTCTTGGCTAGGGTCAATTAGAAAATAATTATTTTGCAGACAGTGAATAACATCCAACGAATTAGTGGGAGGAGCTGAGAAATAGCATTCATCAGTTAACTACAAGTATTTAGTGGCATCTTTATTTAGCTGTAGTGCTGTGTGACTTGCTGTTCTCTGCCTGACTACTGATGATCTCTGTCTGCATTTGATTTTTCCCACTCACCTGCCCTTCTCCTTTTGTGCTTTTAAACTTGATGGCTTCTGAGTTGCCCACCCCTATGATAAATCTGACTTTGGACACTCCTTCCAGTCTCATTTCATGAGTTCATTCTACTCAGCACTGAGAGATCAACTGGGAAGCCCTTTGTCTCTTAAACTTGAATTATCTTCTGTTTCCAAAATGTACTTTATTCAGCTGCTTGTACTGAATTTTTGCTTATTCCTATTTTATTTGGCTTTCTGCTACATGTTCTTAAAGTGTTTAATTGCATTTAATATACTGCATTTGTTACTGCTTGTTAGTACCCTGATTTCATCATAATTGTTATGCTAAGCCTCTTAGATCTGGTTTAAGCTAGTTATTTTACATTAGGAAGGTTTGTGGTCTACACTGTCATAGCAAGAGATGTAGCTTACAGCTTTTTGAGTTGGGAATTGCCAGTTGAAGGATTATTGTATCTATTATTCTAAAACTGTCTTTGTTCTCGTTTTAAACACGTGGGCTCCAAACCAGTTATTTTACATTAAGAAGGTTTGTGGTCTACACTCTTGTGGCAGGAGTGGATAGCATACGCCTTTCTGAGCTGGGAATTAGTTTTGCAAGTCTGATTTGATTGTCTAAGGGACTAGCTTGTTTAAAATGTGAATCTCTGAGCTTGAGGCATTTGGCAATTTTGGTGACCAATGCACTTGAGAAGAAGAGTGTTGCTGATTTCTGCTAAACTCAGCAAATGCTAAAACTTACATTACCATATACACTGTTTTGGCATTTGTTTCTTCCTTCATTGACTGGGTGCTTCTGTGTTGAATACTTTTCCACCTTTTTTACTGTCATTAATTAGAACTGCCTTAGTTCCACTTTAGTGAGTATAAAGGGGACTTGAGTAATTTTCTGGCCCGGGACTGTGTAAAGGAAAGAAGAATACGCTGTTTTTGACTGACCACAGAGCCTTGTTTTTTTTTTTTTTATCAAATCTCTGCTGCTATTTGTGTCACAGTTGCACAATGCTTGGCTCGTAACCTACACATTCCGAAGCATTTGGTGACATTTGGCGACCACCCTACTTAAGAAGAAGAGTGTTGCTGGCTTCTGCTAAACTCTACAAAAGCTAAGACTTACATCGCTATGTCCACAGCTTCAGCACTTGTTTTTCAAATTGTTTTTGTCACAGCTGCATAATGCATTAACTGGCTATTTCTCTATTGAACTTCTGCACTTTTTGACTTTTTTAAAGGTCTTTAATTAGAACTGCCTTGGTTCCATTTTTATGAGAGTACAGGGAACCTGAGTCATTTTATGGTCCAGGAATGTATAAAGGAAAGAAGATTGTCCTGTTTTTGATTGGCCACTGGGCTTTTTTTTTTTTTTTTTACTGAATCTCCTCTGCTATTTAATCATCACAGTTGCACACCACTTGGCTCATAACCTACAAGCAAGCTAAGACATGTATTACCTTATTCATTGTTTTGGAACTTGTTTTTCACATTGTTTTTGTAAGGGCTGCATTAATTGTTTCTGTGTTGAATATCTGCACTTTTCGACTTTTTTACAGCCTTTAGTTAGAAAAGGGCACCTATCAGTGACCTGTTTAGACTCCACTATCTCACGGTATTATTCCCCCTTGAAATCTGTATAGATGCCAATCTCTTGCAGTGTAAGTTTCCCTGAAAATACCCTTACTGTCTACACAGATTGTTTTACCTACCAGAATATCTAGTTTGTGCATAGCTGTTCACCAAGTTCCTTGT
Organism: Protopterus annectens; assembly: GCF_019279795.1. NCBI lineage: Eukaryota > Metazoa > Chordata > Ceratodontiformes > Protopteridae > Protopterus > Protopterus annectens. Next base: position 1,560,243,539 of record NC_056725.1, read on the forward strand.
GTTATTGACCTATTCAATATTTAAATTTCCCTCACTCCTCCATGGTAGATCAGTAGCCATGGACATGCACTTCCTGTTTCTCTCTCTCTGTGTTTAGTCTGGTTAAGATAGGTATTCTGTGGCACTGTAGCAAAGGCTTTTGATACAATACCCCACTCAGACATTATAGACAAGCTAACTAAGCTAGGTATAAACTCTTTTATCACCCACTAGATAGCTAATTGACTCATTGATACAACTCAGAAGGTCAAAATAGGTGAAGCCACCTCCACCAAGAGGCAAGTCACTAACAGAGTCCCCCAGGGCTTGGTACTGGGGTGCTCTTTTTTGGCATCTATTTCTCTGCAATGGAAGCAAATGCTGAAGGTTTATGGCTGACTAAGTTTGGATATGATTGAAAGCTGGGGGTTATCATCATCTCCCCTGCAGTCATTGGCATTCTTCAAGAAGGCCTATCTTTGACTAACAAACAGTGCCAAATCCATGGCCTTAAACTCAGTGCTAAAAATTGCATAATTGTACCCTTCGGGAAGTCAAGCATCCTGGCTAATTACCATGTTGATAATACACCCCTAAGAGTCAACCCAATGGTCAGGGATCTAGGTACGCACATAGACAGTACCGCTACCTTCAACTACCATGTGGCCACAGTGGTGAGGAAATCCTTTTAAACTGAGCAGCTTATACATAAAGACATGGCATCTACATCCAAAAAGGTAATTTTTCCACTGCACTCAGCCCTTATCAGACCAATCATGGAGTACAATGCTCCCTTCAGTATGAACCTGATCAGGCACATGCAGCAACTAGAGTGACTGTAGAGGTTCCTTACAAAAAGAATATAAGGCATAACAAACCTGCATTATGCAGAACACTTTAAAGTCTTTTCCTCCTACAACGTTCTCCTATAGATTCTTGAGGGGTGATCTATTCCTGGCTAACAAGGCATCCACAAACCCCACAATTATGAATCTCCTGCATATCTGTAAGTCAGACCCAAAATCAGAAAAAAGGCCAGCACCAAGGAAGGTTCAAAAGTAGTTTAATAAAACTGAAACTAGACCGGTTTCAGCAGCAAGGCTTTCATCAGTAGTATAGTCAGCAAAAAGCACTTAGTCATCATCTTATATAATGTTCTTTAAGGCATCTATATGACATCACTTCCTGATATGTCAAAAATGCAAACAAGGCAAAAGTAATTGAAAAATACAATCAAGGCAAAAGTAATTGAAAAATACATAGTTCAGTAAACAAAAAAGTTTGCCTGAGTTGCATGCATATCTCCAGATTATAATGAAAAAATCCAAAGAGACACAGTATGCTGGTATATCAATGATAATAAACAAACTTAATAAGAAACATACAATAAAGGGTAAATGCCCAAAAATAAACCCGAAACAAAAGTCAGGTTATAAGAATTCTGGTGTTGAATACCAGCCACAGTATCCTAAAATGATCTGAAATGCAAAACCTAAGCAATGCAACCTGATAAGAAATAAGTACATATACGTAATGCAAGTGATGGTTAATTACAAATTATAATTTATCATTTAATCCAGGAGGAAAAGCCCCCAAGTTTAATGATCCACCTTTTTCTTTGGTATTTAGGATATCATGCCAACCTGTTTTAAAAGATCGATTCCCTATGATATGATCAATGATGGTGAATGTAAATTTGGCAGTGGGATGTTTGATAACATGTCTATATAGTGCATTAGTTAATCTTCTGTTTCTAATGTCACCAAGGTGTTCAGAGATCCTGACACGAAACTGTCTAGACGTTTGGCCAATATAAAATGCATGACATGTACATGTGGCAAGATAAATAAGCCAGTCTGAACTGCAGTTACCAAAAAACTGTATGTCGATATTTGTCCAGTGTTCCTACTAGTGAAAGAAGTAGTTTTGAAAATATAGTTACAAAAGTGCAATGTCCACATGGATAAATGGCTGAAAGTTTATCTCCAGTAAGTGTCCGTTGAGGTGGAGTGTGAGCCATGACCCTGGTTTTTATAGTGTGAAAATAAATTCCTAAAGTTTTGCCTTTCCTATAGGAAAAATAACATCGTTCTCGAGATAATCTTCCAACAATGGATGAGAATTCAATATATTCCAATGAGTATTAATAATATTTACTAAATTGGCACTATTCCTGCCATAAGTGGTAACAAATCTACATATATCTGATTCCTCATTATGAGTTTTAGTATTGTATTGGAGAAGAGAATCCCTGGATTTAGCATTACTAAATTGGACTGCTGACTCAATAGTACGAGTGGAATAACCTCTGGACAAAAATCTCTTGGTTAGATCCATTTGATGACTCTGAAGTTCATCCACTGAGGAACAAATCCTTTTCATCCGCACAAACTGTGATTTCGGTATGTTCTGAATAATATGTTTCGGATGGAAACTATCAGCATGTAGAAGGGTATTATATTGTGAGAATTTTCTGTGTACGGACGTTCTAAGAGTGTTATCCTCCTGTCGAATTAAATTGACATCCAAATAACTGATTGCACTCCTATTATATTCCACAGTGAATTGATACCCCAGATGTTCCCATTCAAATGTTGAATAAATTCCTGGAGGTATTCCTCACCTCCTTTCCATATAAGCCAACAGTCGTCCAGGTATCTTCTCCATATATCAATCTCAGGTAGATATATGTTATGCAAAGGGTCATATAAAATCATATCTTCCATGTAGCCCATAAAAAGATCAGCATAAATGGGTGCAAAGGATGCACCCATAGCCGCATTCTGTAGTTGCCAATAGCAGTTTTGTTGGAAATAAAAAACATTTTTAGTTAAAATGTGTTCAGCCATACACAACAATAAGGTGTTCATCCCTGGGGGGTATAAATTGGTTTTATTTAGCCAGTATTCCAAGGCATTGATACCCGCCCAATGAGGGATGCTGGTATAAAGCGAGGATACATCAAGGGTACACATAAGCCATTCAGGGTCCAATTGAGACTCGGAGACTATCTGCAAAAATTCAGTCGTGTCCTTGATTCTTGCTCTAACACATGTTAACAGTGGTTTCAATTTTTCAGTTAGAAAAACAGACAAGGGTTCAGTGAGTGACCCAATGCCAGATACAATCGGTCTGCCTGGTGGCTGATCAATGGACTTATGAATCTTAGGAAGTAGATAAAGTTGTTGTTTCGCAGGATCCTTAACCGTCAAATGAGTTTTGGTTTTATCAGAGATAATTCCAGATTCTACAGCCTTTTCCAAAAATTCATTAATTTCCAAGGCAAAACCTGGAGTAGGATCAATCTCCATCTTCATGTAATGATGATGGTTGGAAAGTTGTCTAAGACCTTCATTCACATAATACTCAGTATCCATCACCACCACCGCACCCCTTTGTCGGCAGAAATAATAACAATATCCATATTATTTCTGAGTTGTGTGAGTGCTATTTGTTCCTTCCTAGACATGTTATGCTTTATAGTGTCAACAGAACCCAAATTGAAGTGTATATCCTTTATAACCGCCTGCTGGAAAACAGCAACATGTTTATCCATGGGAGGGTTAAATGTAGATTTGTGAAATCTAAAATCAGATGATCTTTGAGCATTGTCAGTTTGATCTTGTTGTTGAAAAAATAATTTCAGGTTAATTTTCCTACAAAAATCCATTGTATCAGAAACCAAAATACTTTAATCAGTGAAAAAAACAGGTATAAAATCAAGACCTTTATTAAGAAGGGAATATTGATCATCAGTCAAAATGTGACTTGAAATATTTAAAACATTAGTGCATGAATGATTTACTTCACTATCGACATGAAGAGCTCTTCTAAGTTTTTGACCTCTGTGTTTCCTTCCTGCCCTGTGTTTTTTCCCCTAAAGGGACCTCAGTCCTTGACCCCTTTTAGCATTTGGAGAATCACCAATATTAGGTGTCTCAGTGTCAGTAGTCGAAGAATCCTCACCAGAGGTAATAAAGCTAGGCCCAGTCTTTTTTAAAATAGACCTTGGTCTTTTTTTGCATATAAATGAAGCATTCTTGGTACCATGAGCAAACCTCACACCCCTTTGTGAATCAAATTGTTTGCCCCTATCATAATCTTCCTTATCCCGGGCAAATTTATGCAATTTCTTTTCTGAAGGTTATTTTCCAAAATAGAGATTTCTTTAGATAATTTGCCAAGACAACCCTGAAAACTAGCCTCATGTTCAAACCGTTTCAGGTTGTTACATGTTTTTGCTACTTCAATAATATTACTCTGTATTGTTCTCTCATAGAAAGAGGCCAAAATATTAACTCTAATCATGGCAGCCTCCTGTTGTGCTTGTTGCCAATCTTTCAACAGAGTTTCATCCGGTGTGCCCACTAGTGGTTGGATTTTACATCTCAATCCTCTAGGGATATATTCTGTATTTGGTAAGCTTTAAACAATTTACTGTGCCAAATGTTTGTTCTAAGCATCTTAATTTGTTTACCTAATTGAAAGAATAAGTTTTCGCAACCGTCAACTGGATCCATGATTACCAAATCCACCTTTTCTGTATGTTCAGTTCCTATGCCAAAAATGTTTAAGTCATCCTTGTCGGAGCATAAACCAGATAACAATTTACTGCCTTCCATGACAATAAGTTGCAATGAACCTGAGGAAGAAGACATAAAAATAAAAATGAACCCTGAAAAGATTCTTTTATTCTTAAGGGTTGAATTGGCAAATCACGAATAAGTCCAAAAAAGAAAATCACAATCAGAGTCACAAAGAAGTTGAAGCCAGAATAAATAGCAAATGTAACCCTATATATAGGGGAATAATTAACCCTAGCACCTAGGCAAAAATGCTATACAGACCAAAAAGTCAAAAGCCTGTAATGTCTAAAATGCAATGTTCTGAGTAATGCACAACCCACAGTTGTTCAGAGGTGGCTAAATCCATATGGAGTATACCAAAATGTAATGAATTTAAGCCAGACACACTTATGCACCTTATTTAAATCAGATAACAATATTAAGAAATCAATAATTGTTCAATACAGTCCTCAGATGAAATTGTTATCAAAGGTATAAATGTACAGATGATTATTGTCAGCACTGTATACCCAGCAATTATTCTAAAAGAAGACCTGAGTGCAACACTGGGCAAACAAAACAAAAGCCCTCAAAATATGTGACCAATATTGACTCAAATGTGAAACAAAACATGAACCAGTAGGAACATAGGAATGAACAGATATAAGCAATAATATTGTATCAACCTAGTGTATATAACAATGGCTAGTTCATCATAATCAAATGAAATAGAATAAAATTATGCACATATTACAAACTGAGCACCCATACATGAAATGTCCTTGAAAAAATAGCAATGTTGTATTATACTACAACAGTACTCAGAAATCCAGTATATAAAAAAGAAAACGACTAGGCAAAATAATATGAAATATACACGTGTTATAAACTAAGAACACATACATGAAAAGTCCTGAAAGAATGGCACTGTTATATTGTGCTACAACAGTTCCCTAAAGTCCAGTATTCAAGAAAAAACGACTTCACAACACCATCCAGACAGTTAAATGATTGTCACAGAAAAATTCTGCATTATGGTAAAACAATTACCAATGAAAATTAATCCAAAAATAGATGTCAAGAACAGTACCTGGAAGATGAAGTTTGAAATGTATTAGGACCCTTAAAAAGTTGTTCCAAACAATGTCCCAAAAGGCCAAATCGATCCTCGAAGTCCTGATATGTCCAAAAACAGTATGGAAACCACAATGACCTTGAAAAACAAATCCCAATCCGAAAGATGGTGGAAAAACACTTGCAACCACGTGTAAACGCAAACGATAAACTCAACAGCATTAATGCATCCAATATACTCACTTATTAACTTAGATAAACATGATAATCCAACAAAACCAAAAAAAGGATGACCAAAAGTCAATCCTTTAAAAAGAAAGCGATGTAGATGCCATGCATCCGAAAATAACGATGTCCAGGATGAAAAATCCTAAGCAATCCACAAAAAAGATGACCACCTGAATGGTAGAACTCCCAAACGCCAACAGCCAGCACAAACGAAAATCAATGTAGTGTATAGGAGCTAGCAAGTTAGGCTGGTGCACGGCAAGAGCACTTGTTAGACCCAAAATCAGAAAAAGGCCAGCACCAAGGAAGGTTCAAAAGTAGTTTAATAAAACTGAAACTAGACCGGTTTCAGCAGTAAGGCTTTCATCAGTAGTATAGTCAGCAAAAAGCACTTAGTCATCATCTTATATAATGTTCTTTAAGGCATCTATATGACATCACTTCCTGATATGTCAAAAATGCAAACAAGGCAAAAGTAATTGAAAAATACAATCAAGGCAAAAGTAATTGAAAAATACATAGTTCAGTAAACAAAAATGTTTGCCTGAGTTGCATGCATATCTCCAGATTATAATGAAAAAATCCAAAGAGACACAGTATGCTGGTATATCAATGATAATAAACAAACTTAATAAGAAACATACAATAAAGGGTAAATGCCCAAAAATAAACCCAAAACAAAAGTCAGGTTATAGGAATTCTGGTGTTGAATACCAGCCACAGTATCCTAAAATGATCTGAAATGCAAAAACCTAAGCAATGCAACCTGATAAGAAATAAGTACATATACGTAATGCAAGTGATGGTTAATTACAAATTATAATTTATCATTTAATCCAGGAGGGAAAAGCCCCCCAAGTTTAATGATCCACCTTTTTTCTTTGGTATTTAGGATATCATGCCAACCTGTTTTAAAAGATCGATTCCCTATGATATGATCAATGATCTCTGTAAGTCAAACAGTACCAGAAATACAAGGTCTAGGGATATGAATTTTGTCTTTAACTTAAACAGAACACGTTGGAGAGACAGATATGCATCACAGAGACTGCTCTTCCTATGAAACAGGCTTTCATTCATGTGAAGCTGAGTGTGTCTATTACCCAGTTTAACCACAACCTAGACCAGTGGATGGGGAACAGGAAATTACACTAGGCCTGGAACCCATATCCCTTATGGTCATAGGTATCTTATAAATGTCTGGCCCTCAATGTCCTATCTGGATACAGGGTGTCATTAATCTTTTGGGAAAACTTGGGTCGCTAACCTACTATGAATCTATGAGAAGGACCCAATGACATAAGAATGTACAGTTTTTAGACTCACAAAGGGGGTTCCCATTGGTAGTGTATGCACATTAGTATTTGGCTGTGAAACCTCTCCGTCTCACACTGGTGATAGACTACATCAGCAAACAGATCAGAAGGGACAGATCAACAAGCCTATTGTATGCAGATGATATGATACTACAAGCAGATTTTGAACATGACTTTCAGCAAATGATAGTGATATGGATACAAAACTGAAGGCATGTGGGATAAAATGAGGACAGATAAGACAGTGGGCATGGTGCCAAATGGAAGAAAGTTGATGAAGATGCTGAATATTGAAAAGGAAGGGAAAGTAATGGCACAGGATAACAGCTTCAAGTATGTGAGAGGTGTGGTTGAGGAGCTGGGAAATCAGACTGAGGAGGTCAAAGCTAAAATCAGGGGAGCTCCAGCCAACTGGAAAAACTGTCATGGGCAATGTGTGAAAAGAATGCTAAAGAAGATGAAAAGTAAGGTGTTCAAACCACTGCTGTGACCAGTGACCCTGGAAGGTACAGAAACTTGAGAAGTGAAGGCAGAGCAGCTGAAGAAGGTTGAGATGATGGATATAAACTTCTAAGACAGGCAGTGGGATGTACACTGTGGGACAAATGAAGAAATGAGGACATCAGAGTGGAAGCAAATGTAGCTCCAAATGCAGAGAAGGTCGGTGAGAACAGATTAGAGTGCTATGGTCACATCTGCAGAAGAACAGAAGATGATTTGGTAAAGCAAATTTGAGAGAGAGAGAAAGAAGGCAAGAAAAGATGACGACATCCATCCTATAGATAGACTGCATATGAGAAGACCTGTGACAGCTGAGCATGACTTTCAAAGAAGGTAAGACAGGGGCACTGAATTGAGAGAGGTGGCAACAGTTGACATGACACTCCAACTTCATAAAAAATGGAAACAAGGGAGCTGATGTTGATTATCTATTCTGTTATATACATTAGTAATTTACAATTATGGTTACGTCTCCAATCATAACCAACTTATTACATGACTGACACACAGATGTGAAGAAATTTACCTTATGAGCGAAGATCAAAAGGTGAATTTTGGCATCCATGTCAACAATACATAATGAAAGGTTATGATCAGTTACCTGGCCACAGTTGTTTGTAATGCACGGACATTTATCTGCTACTTGTTTGATCAGTTATAAGTGGAAAAAGTGTTGGAGTGTGAAGTGTTCTACTAGTTTTCATAGTTTTTGAAATCTGATAAAGCACTTATACTGTCAGATTGCAGACAGAAATAAGGTGCCCTTCTGTAGAACTAATGGCTTTAAAAGCTTTTGGACATTTTATTCTGCCACATTTTGTTGCAGAGTGAAGTTCTAACAGCTTTTAAAAGCTACTTTACCTTCTCCTACTGCTCATTGCAGGTCAGCACTGTTTGCTTTTAGTCCTCAAGAGTCATGATCTTAATATACATTAAATTATCAATACATATGTATGTTGTACCTCCTATATTAAATTATCAGTATGTATGCTGTATCTGCCATTATTCAAGTTGCCCTTGACATCTAGGTCATCTGAGAAACACCAGTTTAATCATCTATCCAACAAATTAATAAAATGCCCAGAGTACTCCGAATTTCTGCCTTAGTAATATTTGTTTCAGCAATGCTAAAACTGGAATGACTAGTGTGACCCTGCTTTGAGGATGACATTTAAATCTGTGAAGTATTTCATACCTTTACACTTTCTTCCAGCTAGGCTAGGGTCCAGTTTTCCTATAACCCTTAAAAGAATAAAGCAAGTGCTGGAAATGAATGACTGTATGCCTACTGTAAAACTTTCACATCATTATTAAATGGCACTATGAAAGAAAACTTTCAACACCGGTCCCTTCCAAACAAATAGAAGACATTTGAAAGTAACTATAAAGTTTAGTCAAATAATTTTACTGTTGGGAAGAAGACCTAAAACAAAAAAATATATATGCTGCACAGCACTGGGTATTTGCATTATTAAGGATGCTTGTGTTCATTAAAGGGACTATTGAAGTTGAACTGTGAAACTTCTGCATATAGGAGGGAGGAGTAAGGGGGTGACCTTTCCCTACTTCACCCAGGCCTACTACTTATTTTGTTTTTCAATTAAGTGACCAACTGCCTGAAAAAGACTACTTTTATACTACCATGTCTGCTCCACTGTGGTGTGCTAGACCACTGCAACATCAGTGTCAGCATGGAGATATTTGGCGATCATTAAACAGATAGAGATGCCTGAGCAGGACACAAGTAAACAGAGAGACCTTCCTACATAAAATGATCTGGACACCTGACAGCAGAAACATTGACATCAGTTCAGGTAATCCATGTTTCAGGAAAGCCTCAACCCTCCCCAGCCATATTAATTGATATAAAATGCTTCTGGAATTGTGTAATGCATCTAGATAAAATGTTACACAGAAAAAAATATGCTAAAATGAGAATCACTACCTGCTTTTTTTATATTTAGCCATTTTACCAGGCACATTTTTTAATGATAGTGTTAGATGCATGTTATCACTGAATATAGCTCAAGTCCCATGTCTAATCTAACAGCTCTGTAGACTGGTTACATGACTGAAAGGTTTATACAGAGGTGTAGCTCATCTAACATAACATGCTACAGCAGTACCTAATGACTCTGTCTACTGCAATATGCTTTCTGAGACTCAGATACTCAACATACCTGTATCAAGACTTTTGAAGCAGACAGTGTTGAAGCAGAACATCACATTATGGGATTACCATACTGTGACCACAGCTGTACTCCCAAGCAGGTGTGTGGACATGGCTACTACATAATATGCTGCAAACACTGTTGGTAATGACACGCAAGTAACATGGTGCAGACCATGGAACAAATGCTCGATATCCATCATGATGTTGTCTGCTCACAATCCCTGTAATAGTAACTTCTGCAAAGACACACATTATAAATGTTGTCAGGAAATCAGCTTCATGGAATGCTGTTTGAAAATTTGGTCTTATTTTTGTAATGCTGAGAACTCTGCTTTCTCAGCAGACTTAGTTACTCAGGGACTGGACAGCAAGGGACAAACTGAGTGCCTCATCGCCTCTACCCTCCCATAAAGAAATGGGACATGGATAACTGAGAAACAGAATGAAGTGAGGGCATGAATCTAGAGTTTTGCTTAGACAAAGAGAGAAAGTGTGTGTGTGTGTCTGTGTGTGTATGTGTGTGTGAGCAAAACAGAACACATGCTTGTGTATAAGCAGGTAGAGGACTACTTTGCCAGCAGATTTAGTTAGTGTGGGGCTGACCACAGAGAGACAGTCTGAAGGCCTCACAGCTGGTGTACCTCCAACAAAGAAATGCAGCAAAGATAACCAAGAAAGAGACTGAAGTGAAGGCATGACTCCATTCTCTTGTTTAGACAGAGAGTGATGCAGAGCATGCCCGCGTTTGTGCGTACATGTGCAAATGCATATGGAAGACATGCTTGTATACAAGCAGGAATTTGACTGCACACATTGTGTGTGTGTGTGTGTGTGTGTGTGTGTGTGTTTGTGTGTGTGTGTGAGAGCATGTGCATGCGCAAATGCATGTGGAAAAGATCTGCCATACGACTCGCCAATCAGAAGAGTAATACAATTCCCCAATCTATAATTTTCAGCCTTCTTGGCTGTGACAGCAAAGCAATAAGCAAATGTCTGCATGTATTCTAGGAAAAGCTGGAAGGAGAACAGCTTTGGGGTGTGTGGATGAATGGCAGTAGGGAATAAGATGGTACCAACACATTTTTGCTGGCATGGCTTCAGGCTTGCATGCTCATATTGCAGCCTTTCAGCCTATACTGCTTAGGTCAGCAGTAGGTTAATCGGTGAAAAAGGAAAAGAAGTAATCACACTCTAGACTTTGTAGTGTGGTAGATCAATGAATGAAGAAAAAATAACAGGAGGCTTACTACAATGCAAATGAGTTATTATAAACCAACAAATTACACACTGTTTGCATATGCCAAATTTGCCTTGTTGCAGAAATATATCTAGTCTTATTTTGGCATAAAAATCACCTGACTAAATGAATGCATAAATTAAAAAAAGATTATGAACCATGTATTTTATTAATTACCATGAAAATGCATCAAATGTGATGATTTGTATAAAATCTTATAAGACTTGGGGAAAACGTGCTATTCTGAAACAGTAACAGAAACAGGCAGTTTAAAAATGCCCTTCACTACTCATACTTCTGCCCACAATACAGGCAGCAAAACCGGTCTTCTAAATTAATTAGCAAATGTAATTTTGTTAATTAATCCATTTACTGTAGCATAATTTATAAAGTGGTGACTTTAAATTGATTAGCTGTTTGAACAATTCTGAGTATGTAGGGAAAAAGCATAGCTGATCCATGGTAATTCTTGCCATTCTGCAGATTGATTAGTTAATTCCAGTTATCATTAATCAATTTAAAAGGCTTATTGAGCTCCATGTACTGAAGTCTCTAAAGTAATTGTTGAAAAAAATTGTATAAGCCTACATCACCTAATGGAAAAAATTGCCCATGTCAGACCTCTACAGGGTGATTTTTGTAGACCTGCATAAATGTCACAGCTGTGCAGTTGTCTGCTTTTTAGAGTGTTTCTTTTGGGATAGGTGCCGAGTTTGTGGTGAAGTGAGTTATGTAGGCAGATTAAAATGGATGGCACCACTGCAATCCCACAACCTATAAATTATAAACCACCTCGAAATGACATCTGATAATGTATAAGCATGAGGCCCACAGAGGAAAACTCTGCACAGCTATTGTTGCATCTCAGAATTCACAGTAACATATACTAACACTAGTAGTCATGAAAATGAATTCATGATGCGCCTGTATTAGAAAGGTATATGTCACTACCAAGGATAAAAATTAGCGGCATTAACATTTGTAGAACAGTGGCATCTCCCAGATTTTCTATCTAGCAGTTAATATATAAATGTGTGTGTGTGTGTGTGTCTGTGTGTTCTAAGCAGACTAAAAAGCGGACATAAACAGAGGATTACGGATGAGTCATTGATAGTAATGAGCAGGTTATGGGTCCAAGACATGGATACCAAAGAAAAAAATCACCCTGAGTGCAAAGCTGAGGACTTAAATCTTGGCATCCATGTCAAGAACACACAATATGTAGTTACGATTAGAGATTCAATCATAATTCTGTGTAGTGCATGGAGATTTACCTTCTCCAACCACTACCAGCTAGTCAAAAATAAGATTAAAAAAGAAATGCAAAGCATTGTGTCAACTTTGAAATCCGGTAAAGCAAAGGGAAAGTTGTTGGCATCTTATGTATTCCCTGTGTAAGGGAAGCAGTTGTAACCAAAGTACTGGGTGTACTTTAGCAAACAGCTGGCAGAAATGGAAGGTGAAACAAAGCTGTTTCACACCCTGCTGTTGTTTTCTGGCTAGTGCTGTTTGCTTTCAGTGCAGACCTAACGTTAATGCATAGAGGATGTTTAACAGTTGTTAAGCATCAGTCTAAATGTTGTTAAGGTTAGATCTTGTGCTATAGCGGCGCTGAACTAGGATAGATTTTTTTTCCATTTTTGAGCATAATTAGATTGCTCCATACACAATATATACAAGATATACAAATCTTTACATTACTGTGAAGCAAAAGAATGTACTTGAGCAAAACTCAAACACTGGGAAATTGTGCTACTAAATGGGACAATCTGGCATTGATTCATGGCTCAGAAGAGGTGAGTCTAGAAATTTACAGAAGCAATGTAATCCACTTATGAGAAGTTCTGGTATAGGAAGCACAAAACACCTGGTGTTGGTAAACCTTGTCCACTAAGAACATGGCATCTCCATATAGGAGATTGTTGTTAGTCTACTCATTATTTCAGCTAGCAGATTTCAGAAAATAGGGATGTACACCCAGTCACTATCACCTCAGGTGGGGGAAGAGACTGGGACTGAGCAATACAAACTCTACTGTACATAGTTTTCAGCTGTCTAGAATTTCACAGAATGTGGAGAATTTTGTCTCATGTGTTTGTTCTGTACCTCATAACAATTAGTTCTATTTTTGTAAATCACTGAGTATTGAAGTCACTAAATAATGACAGACATACAGACATTTGAGTTTCAAACTTTGCATCCATCAGAATATGCAAGCTAATGAAAAGCTATTATTCTAATAATGTTTTAAGCATATAAGAGAAATATTGGAAATCTGCTCTTGATTTTGAGGCTTTGTCCCCCTATTATTTTTGGTTTTGTCCAAGATTCTTGCTCTAAAGAGGCTCAGAGATATGGTATCAAGTAAATTAATAATTTCAGAATATGAGACTGTGGAAACTGTTTACCGTTCAGGAATTATACTGCAAATGGTTTTGCTATGTGTTCTGCATTTATATCATCTATACTTTATGTACACATACATTTTATTGATTATAAAGGAAAATAATGCTCAGATATTAAGTGTATTTACTGTTATACAATGCTTTAAGCAAATGTTGAAAGAGGGAGTCTTAGAACAAATGGAGGTCAAAACATTGTCAATGTTGTTGTGTCTTTTGGCTTTTCCCCGTTAGGGGTCGCCACAGCGGAACTCCGGTCCGCTAATGATTGGCAGTAGATTTTTATGTGCCGAGTTGCCAGCCTTGACGCACAACCTTCAACGAAGGTACGCCCATTCATGCATGTCTCCATACAGAAGACGCTCTAGCTGAGAATCGAAGAGGACAACATCTTACTGTGAGGCGACAATGCTACCGCAGCAAAACATTGTCAATGTAGTTATGGTAATTTCAGAAGAGTAGATTTTAACATTGAAACAGCACAATATGGGATTAACAAAAACTCTCTTTTTTACCTGGCACAAGCTTTTTACGCCAGTCTTATACCAGATATAGGAGGTTCCACAGAGAATCCACATTCACTAACACAAACCCCATCTACACATACCTCTGCTGCTGTTACATAAATATCATGCAAAACAGGCTTAAATACACAAGTGGTTAGCAAGCAGAGCATTCTTAAATACACAAGGTGTCTGAATGTACGCAGTGCATAACCTCTCCTGTTGTTGTGGATGTTATGGTGGATAATGCGAGAAAAACATAATGTGCATATCCCTTACAAAGAGTTTATTCACACGCATCATCCTTAGTATTCTTGGCACTGTCCTTAACTACCCTTATCCACAACTGCAACAGCCTGAGGCCAGGTTAATTCTACCTCCAAATGGTGCTGACAGGTTCAGTTTGTACTTCTCAGGAAATAGAGATTACTGACCTTGGTCCTAAGTCTGGACACATAAGCCCTAGCTCTGTGGCACAGAAGGATTAAAGTGTGACTGTGACCTAGGCAACCAGGGTTCACTTAGCGTCCCAGTCACTGGAGGAGCCAGATGAGACCTATAGCCCTTAACTGCTCCTGATCTGCTTAGTGTTTTTGGTCAATTTCTTGTAAAAGTCTCTGGTTTTCTAAAGATTATTGAGAACTACTGACACTAAGCAGTGGTAGGCATTTGTCTCGTACTTCATATCCTGCAGAAAATGAATAACAATACAAAACATGTTATTGTAGCAACTTTCTAAGTATGCAAGGGCAATATTTAAAATCTGCACATTATGCTGAGCCTTTGCCTTCATTATATTTTGATTTTGTCCCTGGTTCTTGTGCTAAAAGATAGATGTATGTAGGGGCAGTGGAGGAATGTACAAATTTTACCTGCTCACTTGTCTCCAGATTGGGGGGAGGGGGGCCTATGACTGGTGGCTCCAATGTGTACTGATTTTTCCTGTTGAGACTAAGAAAAAGTAGTCATGAATCTCTGATTCAGTAAGGGACATCTGCAGGTTTATGTCATTTGTGTGAGTGAGTGGCAGTATTGTACTATGCCACTATACATCTGCTTATGGGTGTACTTTCCAAGTAAGTGTGCATGGTGGTTAGGGCTTAATTACCAGCCCCTAATTTCCCAAGGATATATGATGCCACCACCTCTACCATCCAACCCTCACCTGTACAAGGAATGAATGAGCTGGGTCTCATCTATTAGGGGAATTAATGGGTCATCTGGGTGGAGGGAAGGAGGAGACTTCACAGAAAGAAGAATAATTGGAAAAAAATTAGTAACAAAAATAATTGCCCATGCTAGTAACATCAGAGCACTCTCCTCACTCTGGCAACTAGCAACATGACCCTCTTCCATACCAGTGATGACTGTGGCTCCAGCCCAACCCTCATCAGCAAACCTTCTCTCCCAACCTGTTAGTTATTTGTGTTACCTACTGTTCTTCCACTTGTATCAGTGACTGATGTCCTTTGTCTACCTCCCTCTTTCACTTTCTGACAGTAACCAGGGTACCTGCCTATCTCAAATCTCCTTTCCTTTCAACAGTCAGAGTAGCCCCCTTTCTTCCAAGTAACTGGTGTCCCCTGCCCACCTCAACCCCTTCTCTTTCTGGCAGGTATAAGTGTACTCTACCTGCCTCTCTCATACACTTCTGCCAGAAACTAGTGTCCCCAGCACACACTATCCCCAAATGGCCTGCCAGTGATCAGTGACCCAGAACCCCCCCATGCACTTTCAGCAGTCTCAACTACTCCATATTCCCCACATGCACCTTCAATGGTTGGAGCAAACTTTCACATCCCCATCTTTTTCAGCTAAGTCAAAGTAACCTGTTTACTCTCATTTAAGCTACCACTCTATTGATAGTTAGGGTGTTCTTCCCCTCCTACTCTTCCCTCCCCATATCTGTGATTGTTCTACCACTAGACAACAGCTTACACTGACTTCTACACCATAGTATCTGGCATGAGCCACCCATCAAACATCAACAGTATAACAGCAAGGTGTGCCAACACTATCTATACACCACATCTGACAGATTGAATTACATGCAAAAAGTTCAGCATATTACTCTGGTCACATTATGCTGCACTGCTCCTAGCTACATACCTTTGTATCTTACCCTGCTTGAGCTTGTTCCATTACCCCCCAACCACCACCACCACAAGGATGTCAGTGTTGTGAAGCTATGCTCTGCAATGTTACTTATGAAGGTTTTAGAATCCTTTCCAAAAAGTCTATTATCAAAGTAGGGAATTTGGCCTTCTTTTAATTGTCTTCATGATCTATGCCTAATTTATCACGACAGAAGGAACCACTGCACTTATATACAAATGCTGGTAATATCACTAAAGCTAATGAGAGATGATGACACTTCTACCAAGTTCTGGATGTAAATGTAATATGAATTTGAAAATGATTTACAGTAGTAATGATTTTTTTTTTGTTTTCACTGTTCTACTGAACCCTACACAAGGGTTGGTGTCAGTAGCACAGCAAGTATGTGAATTGTTGACACTACAGTACAGTACTGGGGGGGTGGTGCTGCACTCCTGAGTGTGTCATCCTTTGGATGAGAAGTTAAACTGAGGTCCTATCTGCTTGAGTAAGTGGAGGATTAGGTAGATGCAAATGATTCCATGGCACCAAGTGAAAAGGGTAGGGGGAAGTTCCCCAACGGCCTGCCAAATTTCCCCTAGTAGTATAAGGGCATTTACTGATGATGCATCCTGAAGGGAGGTATGGTCTGGACAGGAAACTTACCCTTGGACAGTGTTGATGAGCACAGGGAAGAGGAGTAAGCAGAAGTGGGTAGGTCATACATTAAAAAAAAAGATCCCCCCACCTAGAAGATAGACAGCAGACCCTACATAATGTCCTTAGGATATTCGCTGACCCTGGCTAAAATTTGGGCATTGGACTGGGACACAGAGTCTGCATGCCATCCCTGCTGTCAAATGAGTTGTAAAGACATGCAGTAGGTGCATTCATTGTGAAGGTTGGGCACCAGGCTGGCAACTCGATATGGTAAAAACCCTACTGCCAATCAATCTGTGGCCTGGTAGTCGACTGTGGTGACCCCTAATGGGAGAAGCCAAAAGACATTGCTTTTGGACTGGGAATGAATTGGTGGCAGCCTGTGCAAAGGATATGAGACACTGAGACATCTGATAAATGGTAATGATGACATACAACTCACTGCTAAAAAAATGCTAGTAAGGTCACAGTGGTCTAGCAGTTTGCATTGTTGCCTCACAGCAAGAGGTTCCCATTTTGATTCTCGGCCGGGGTGCCTTCTGTGTGGAGTCTGCATGTCCTCCCTGCATTCAGGTGGGTTTCCCCCAGGTGCTGCGGTTTCCTCCCCCGTTACAAATATATGGATCTGAAGTGTTCCTCCCCAGGCCTCCTCTGAAAATTGGCTTGTTCCATGTTGGACTTTCCCAGTAAACAAATGTTAAATAAAGGTATACATTATAGCAATGCTTAAAAGAATCATGTACAAAATGAATGAACGTTTATCTTTAAGTAGCTACAGGCCTCAAGTATTATCTGTTTTCTTGAAGTTGCTGTACTTGTACAAAACACTCTCTTGGCAACCTGTGGACTTTGAAATATGGAATGCTTCAAAGAAAATAATCTGTTTTCTAGAGCTAGGCTTGTAGTACCTGTCATATCCATGAACTGGCCCAGTAATCATGCAGCCTCAATCCTCACCACTAGCACCAGTGAGGGATGTCCACATTGGGAGGATAACAAGTACACACACAGTACAGTACAATTTCCCTTAAGAACACACAGAAATCACAGTCAGTCTGGGGCTGGTTTCTTCCTTTCTCTCCAGATCCCCAATAAGACTTCTCACTGGCACAGCTATTGGGTTCGGATCTCAGCCGAGTAGTCAAGCTAAAACCTCCAGTACTCTCTCTGTCCAATTAGTGTTTTGTGTCCCTGCCCAAGTAGCTGACACACACACACACACACACACACACACACACACACACACACACACACACACACACACACACACACTTTGAGATATGAGTTATATACAAACACAAAGGCACTCCTGGGGAAGGCTGGCACAGGTTCACTAGCTATGCCCTCTTCTGCCCAGGCTATAAGGTAGTAATCACTGCCAACTACTCTTATCAGCTACTATAAAGGCCCTTACCAAAGGGTGTCCAATTATACTGTGCAATGTTACTGTTATCCAATTGGTAAGTGTGAGTGAGACTTGAAGGCTATTTAGGAGTGGCCTACACAGTGTCACCAAATACATGCAAATACTCTTAAGAGCTTAAGTATCTCTACACACAAACCAGCCACAGTTAAAAGGTTTAAAATATGTAATAATAAATAATAAAAACACAAGACACTACACTTCAATTCAACACAATGACAATAGAGAGTTCAGAAATCACAGAAAAATACTTCAAAACAATATTGTAGGATAGTCTGACATAAACATAGAAAACAGCTAGACTAATCTGGTTATATTCCCATCTGTCTCTAAGAGAAACTATGTTCTAAATTCTACTTACAAGGCAAAATGCTGGTGAGTTGTTGTCATCTTCAGAACAAAATACAAAATGCTTAGTCTCTCTCTCTGAGAAAGTCTTAAATTGATAATACACATTACTGCTGAGTCATTTCAGATTACATCATTCTTTACACTTCTACTTAAGTTTCCAAGGCTCACAGAACATAAAATATTAACATTTGTTTTTGTAATCTGCACCTGCCAGGAAGCCACAGCAATAAAAGACACTTTACATGTAAACCCTAGTAATCATCTCTTGTCTTAAAGCAATAGAAAGAATTTCCAGCCCAGACATCCTGTCTTCGAGCTTGAGATCAAACAGTCATAAAATGCTCTACTCATCAGCTTTTTACCAGCAGAGTGCACTGTGGTTACATTTTTGAAGCTCAGAATCTACACAGTTTTCTTTACATTTGTTAAACCAGCCTGTGGATCATATTAATATTTACAATAGCATAGAATTATCTACAAAATTCTATGTGGCTTAGCTGACAGTCCCCTGTTTTTCACAGTACCCATCTTATTTCAATGTTGTGACTTAGAGGTTGCCAAGACAATTCTTGCAAACAGCTATCAAGGCAGTTTGATAGACCGAGAAAGTGAAACAATGATCTAATATTCTGTGCAAATTATGGACTTGTTCTCCATTGTATCCCACATGGATGAACTAACAGTTGAGCTGCTTTACTGAATAGCATGTACAGGACTTTATGTCATCTTGCTAAACACACTGGTACAGGCAGAGATGACTTTACAACTGACCAAGGATATTTAAATGCAGGTGATGTGAATAGAAATTGTCTCAACCTCTTTGCACACAAAATCTGGACAAAGCCAAAAATAATGAGTAAAAATGGTACAAAATCAGAAACAAGTTTTAAACATTGTTCTTAGAAAGCTACTAGAATAAAGGTTTTGATTTTACATACATTTTCTAAAGAATATGAAGCCTGCAACTCAAACATCTAACATTATTTAGTGACTTCAGTCCACAATTATTTGCCAAAAACCCACATATTTTGTGATGAACACACCAAAATATAATACAAAATTCTGGATATTCTGAGAAAATCTGGATGGTTAAGTATTCCTAGGAAAATGTGTTTTTATAGTGTTAAAGAATCTTGGAAAATATAAAGGAGAACCACAAAAGTGACTAAGTTCACAGCAATACGTGTTGTGAAGTCATAATGCTCCTGATTTTCCTTAGTTAAGTTGCAAGACTATCACTGGAACAGATGATGGTGAACAAAAGATATTTTGTGCAGTTGTCTACCCTGACTACACTGACTACTGACTACTGTTCATTCTTGATTTAGTCTGTTTTCTATACTGACCTCCTAAGAAACAAATCCCTGGATTAGCAGTTTTTTGCTCTTGGTTTCTAGCTCTCATCTGTAAACTTTGCAGAAATGAATACAGGTCACAGCCCCACAGGATAAGGTCCTGCTGAGGTTAGTAAGGTCCAAGGATTACCAACTGACAAGGACAGCAGCAGAGACAAACTATTACTGCTGTGAATTGTAAGAAGTGATTATCACCATATTTTCCAAATACCTTCAAATGGATATTTGTAAAATATGTGGAATATGTGGACTGGAAGAAATATATAGGTTTTGTTAAACTTATACTGTCGACCAAGGGCATCTACTGCTACCACTGTCCTGATATGATACCTGCATATAATTAAGAGTTTTACTGATATAACATACGATTTGTCTGAAAATGCCCCATCTGTAGTGTATAAGAAGAAAGACTTGTAGATTTTGATACCATTCCCAAGAAAACCACTGCTTGTTTAGGAAATTATAAATACTGAGTCATCCTGTTAAATATGTTATGGATATATGCAGGCATTTCTGTGGTAAAGCATGACATGACATACTTACTGTGGCAAATGCCACATCCCTTCAACTCCTTGCCACCATTGAGCACAAAGACCCCTGGTCCTGTAAATGACTGAAATTTCATAGAATTTCGACAGATGTTCTTGTCACCAGAAGTCTGACAGAATGACCAGATTCTAAAGGAAGTGTTATTCCCAGATTATAAATGCAGCTAGCCCAAATGGTTAGGAATGCAGCCATCTGTAGAATTAGCATCTGTTAGTGCAGAACTACTATTCCCTTCAGAGGTTTTGATGCCTGAATCTACTAGCAAACGGAAATGCAATATTAAACATGTAAGACAGCTTTATGGTAAAAATGATTCCTCGGGCTTGCATATCTGTTTGCTCGTGGCTACTTGATCGATGCATATGCACCATGTTGTCAAAGGTACCAGAGGTATGCATAATACTGCTATCATGAGCAGTGGGTTGGTGCGTGGAGCTGCATAAATGCAGTATAGTAACAGTTAAACTCTGGCTTAATATTTTATCTGCTACAGTCCTCAGGTGTAGAGTGATGATTGATGGGAAAATATGCCAATTGTGGCAACCTGTTTCCTAAAGGAACTGCTCTAGTACTTGAAAAAATAGCTCTGTCTTGGCTAAATATGCTGATCAGAAAAGACCGGAATGATCCTGTCGGGGGAATGAAGAAAGAATGAAACAAAATGACTGAAAGTGGTAGTGGTGATCTTCAACACAAAAGGACAGGAATCTGAAATGCAGTGATCAAACAAGTTAAGTATCTTACGGATCTATATATACAATGCAAGATCTACTTTCTGCAGCCAAAGCTGTCTGAGACATAGTGTCTTTATTTTTGAATTTCCTTGTAGCAGTGGACTAAAGAAATATTTAATATGTTCATCTCACTGCATTCTGGAACTGGGGCAACAATACCTCAGATCAGTATACTGCAAAGAAACTGTTTTCTGTGATGAGTTGGAAGCAAGGTAAGAATTGTGTACAGAGAAGAATTCTTAGGTGACATGCAACTTCTGCAACTCAGTTGCATCAAAGTGTCATCATTTGTTAAAAATGTGTAAAAAGTTGCCAGTACACTCTCTGAATGTAATATTATAATGAGTGGGGAGCCAAAGAGATCCTTAATAGGCCCACTCCTGTTTTGCAATTATTTTGCAGACATCCAAGTCAATATTCCAGTGGCTGAACAAGTTTGCTGATGACTGCAAGCTGGGTATTGTCATCTCCTCATCTACTGATAATAAATAAATTCAGCAAGGGTTGGAATATGCATATACATGATGTACAGAAAATGGTCTCACTTCAAATGCAAAAAAGAGTTGCTTCCACCTCAAATGCAATAAATGGTACTCATCTTCAGACACAAGCAGTCATGAGAGACGTGAATACTTCTGTGGACAACACTGTCACTTTTCATCATCATTCTTCCACCATAATCAAGAAATCCATATATCTGGTCCAGTTAATTACCAAGGGAACATCTTCAAGAGCCAAAGAAGTTGTCCTCACCCTGTATCCCTTCCTTAACAGACCCATCATCAAACACAATGTTCCCTTTTGAATGTACAAATCCAAGCATATCATTCATCTTGAAAGGCCTCAAAGATTTTTAACCAAGAAAATGAAAGCTTTTAAATCCTCCAATTATCCTGAAAGACAAGCATGGCTCTCCTTATACTTGGTGGCATAGCTGCTGATCTGAGGTCACCTGTGTCTATCTTTTTGAGCCATGAATGACCAGCCCCATTTCACCTCCAATTTCTTTGTAAAACCAGTGCCTCTAGAAATACCTGCTGTAAGAACCTAAATCTACACTAAACATAAGTAGGACTCACTGGAGGGATATCCCTAATTCAGTGTATTCCCAGCCTATGGAATACGTTGCTACTATACGTCAAACAAAGTACATCTTTGGCTACCTTTAAGGTTAGTCTTGATAACCGGATGGGTACACATAAACGTACATAAGGGTTATCATATAATGGGATATTTGATTTGGGAGATAAGCAATATTACGTACTTGACAAGGGTGGCAAGAATTTTTAAATTTGTTTTTTTAAAGGTGTATATTGATAGGATTCTTATGCTCCCTTTGATCATAGTATTGTTTTTATGTTCCTAAATAACTAAACACATAATCATGTATGAGTGTACAGAACACGTAAATATGTGTAAGCAATGAGGTGCCTTTTTATTCCCTTTAAAGAAATCCATTGGTTTATAGGAACTATGGAAGACATATTTAAAGTGATGATTTTAAAATTAGGCCAGTACATTGTGCCATCTGCTTCGTCTAAACCAGAGGAATACAGTGGGCTGTATTCACAAAGGTTACCACGAGGTGGATGAAAGATGATGAAGATGTGCAGCACCACAGTGGGCTATTTCTGTAGTTATGCTAGATGCTAATGAGTTAGTCTAGGGGATAGACATATACTAATTAGTCAGGTGCTCTCCCTGCAAAACTGCCACAGGAAAGGCATCCATGCACCGAGCACATAATAATCACGCTGTCATACACATTAGCATGGCTGCTCCTTGTACCTTGCAGAAGTGAACAAAGCCTGAAGATCATGTCCATTCATCATGGTAGAAGCAAGTGCTGGAAAGTTTAGTGGTAAGTTAGGGTTAGAAGGTGTGTACACGCATGTATGTAAGGGGGTGCATATGTGAGTATATGTGCATCTATGTCTGTGTCTGCCTGGAAGAAAGTGGTAGGGGAGTTAGAAAGCAAGTTAGGCAGGCATGCATGTGTGTGTGTGTGTGTGTGTGTGTGTGTGTGTGTGTGTGTGTGTGTGAGGGTTTGGTGATTGCCATAGTTCCACATACCCTCAGAATAATGAGCAGAGTCTGAAACATGATGTGGGGGGAATGAGTAACCAACACAGATAACTCTTGCCTGTGTCTAAGTGGCACTTAAACAATACAGGGATTGCGGGTTGGGGGGACACTAGACACCAGGGATACTCAATATGACATGCCTTAAAGCACTTATTTAAAAAAAAAGTGCAGGGACCTCCTAGACACCATTGATAAGTAGTGTGCTTGAAGACACTAAATAGACTTCATACCTTGTACCCTCCTACCTCCCACAACAGAGAATAATAGTCTTCTGCACCACACTAAATACCAAGGATTGATTTT
Organism: Protopterus annectens; assembly: GCF_019279795.1. NCBI lineage: Eukaryota > Metazoa > Chordata > Ceratodontiformes > Protopteridae > Protopterus > Protopterus annectens. The sequence continues at coordinate 1,560,267,074 of NC_056725.1, forward strand.
TAAAATAAATAAATAAATGTTAAAAAAAAAAAAAAAAAGTATAGAAGTGGAGGAGGGGATTCAAACAGTGTACCCTTAACATGAAACACCATTGCATTAACTAATAAGTTAGCTTTGCAGTTTATATACATATATATATATATATATATATATATATATATATATATAGAGAGAGAGAGAGAGAGAAGGGGAGAGAGAGTGTCTCTTAGGTATTATACAATGCCTGCAACGTGTTGTGACATATGAGGCAGAGGGACAGGAAACATTAGGCATACCCCACAACATCATAGGTTAACAGCATTTGCCACAGCATGAATTTACTGAAAGATATGAAGTGTCAAACTTGACTATTTGGCATTAATGACTGACTGCAATCATCAGTGAATTACCATAGCAGAAAGGTAGACATTGTGGAAATTCTGACAATAGGACAGGTACAGGATATGTGGTGTGTGTATGTCTTTGGCAGACTGACTGTGGGGAGAAGAGTGCCTGTGCTAACATGATGCTGTCACCGTTGTTAACTATTGCAGGAAGTGCTGATGTGCACTCTGGTAACTAGCTGTGAATTACAGATATGCAGATTAGCAGATAATGAGGTCTTTCGGCATTGTGGGTAATGTGTCTATGACTCACAAAAGACTGCATTGTGGAAACAGAGCCTTTTTGTTGTGACCCATATGTAGGGTTACCACCTGTCCCACTTTGCGAGGGACAGTCCCTCTCTGGGCAGTTGTGTCCTGCAAAAAAAATGGCAAATGTCCTGAGATTTTTAGGACAAAAATATTTCCTTTATTTTCTTTAATAGTTGCATTAAACAGTTATTTTGTATCTGAAACACCTAAATGTTATAAGAAACACAATAAGCAACTCAAATGCGACAAGAATAAGCTTTTATTCTGGCAAAAAAGTGAGGTTCTGTCCTTTGTACTTGCCGTGGGTATGTTTTGCCCTGCAAAATCTGATGTTTCTACAAAAAATGTCCCACTTTGGGCATTTGAAAAGGTGGCAACCCTACCCATATGGCTCACATTAGGGTTTTTTATGACTCCTCAAGATTGTTGTTTGCAATGAAAATAAATAAAATGAACAGGATGGTAAGTTAGACACCATATTCTTGAAGTATGTACCACTAAAAAACAATCCAATGCTAAACTATTATAAAAATATCAAGATGTAGATATCTGAAGATTGAAAACATTATTTACTGAAATTCAGGAAAATAAATCAGTAAACTCATCAGGCTCACCTTTGAGAGGGAATGATTATAATTCACATACCCTTGATTATTAAAAAGAGCAATTTTCATGGTAGTTGCCAAACTTAAATACATTCAAATTATTGCATTAAATGACTGCTTAACTAAAAAGTAAGTTTTAATGAGGATATTTTTCTTATAACTTTATATAGCTACAAACTTGTAACTGGGTGCAATGATGTCCAGATATTTAATTCATAAGAAATAATTCAAGGGCATTTCAGTGTTAAGACCTGTAGCACAACTGTATGTCATTCAAAATAAATAACCTTTCTAAATGTGGTAGCAGTAGCAGATCATTAATTTGCAAGCCTTAGTGTTCATTTACTTACATAAAAAAGCATTCTCCATTAGAGGCATACATTGTAGAAATGTTGAGTTAATGGGCTCACTTCATTATTTTTAATGACTTGTTCCTGCATATGTGTGTTTAACATTTTTTACTTTATGTTAAACATAAAATATTTTACAAAGGTAAAATACACAAAAATGACATTTTAATAATGCATATGAAAACAAAATTAACTACAAATATGCTGACATTCGCTAGCAAAGTTACTTGCTATTTAAATTCGTTTATACATAACACCATTAGTGCAAATCAATGTTTCATTGTTGCTTTGTAAATAAGGAATCACATGAAACTTATTAACCTTTTAAATTGTGATGTTAAAATAAATCCAAAATTGCAAGCTGTACTGCAATGCACTGCATGTCTAAAGTAACAATCTCTCACAAAATATTTCTAACATAAGTGTTAAGACATCAGTGCTTTCCTGTTTGATTTTCTATGCCAGCAGTGAGTGTAGTTTAAGATACAAAAGAAAGACGTTTATCAAATGCACTGGTAGGCATGTTGCAAAAATCATGCTGCTTCGTATTTAAACTTATGTTTTGTTATACTCAAATTTCTCATTTCTCTTTTGCATCTGCGACTAAGTTCACAATCATTACAAAATATTTAAGAAAATATAATCTTCTCTGTAATAATGGCATTTGAAACTGATAAAGGCATTTGAAACACTGAGAATCAGAACCAATTACTAGTCTGAAACTTCTAATAAAATAGGTGTAATATAATGTCAATGCCTTGACCAAACTGATAATGTAGAATAGAGTGTCCACAGAAAACAGCAATATGCATGAAGTAAGGTGACTAAAGTGATACATATTTTCCCAGGTTGGACATTATCCCAAATGAAATAATGCTTGGAAAAATGATAACCTCTTGTCTCTGAGATTGTGGATCAGCAAAGGTGGGATCTGAGCTGCAGGAGTTATGTGGTATAGTGTCACTTAGTGACCACCATGGGATACACGGTATCTGGGTACAGTGAAAGGGGGAATTCCACACTCCTGCCCTGAATGGAAGAAGTTGCACCTTCTTATTAAGGAAATGGTGGAACAAAAGTAGAAAGAGAAAGGTGGAGAGAGTGAGAAAATACCTGAAGCAAAAAGCCTGAGACTGTGCAACAGAGAGAGACTGGGAGACATAAGGCAACTGGAAAACAATGATGTTAAACAATAAACCTCTAACCACTGGTAAGTCTGTTTTCTTTTTAATGGCACAGATTGTCCTAAAGAGACTAAACTGAAGTTAGAGACAATGCTGGGAATTCAAATGAAAGAAATTTGCCTTATTTGCAAGAAGGGATACTGCTGGACTTAAAATGCTTCTGAGATTCTGCTAAGATATAATAATGGAGCATGGTAATCGCACAAGTTCCTAAATGCTTAAGTAAAGCTTATTGCCTGATTTGACAACAGTAGTCGATGTGTTATGGTCTGTGATGTAAACATATTTATTTTCTTTGCTGATCAGGATAGATTGACTAAGCTTTTAAATTCTGGATAATTTTCAGAAGTGTGCCAGGGAGAAAAGTTCCAGAAGTACAGACAGATACGTCAAAGAATAACATTTTTTTTAATTGTTTAGTCTCCTTGGACCTCATGTTTATATACCTCTCAACTGTCCATATTTTTGCAGAATATCCAGAATTTTGGCTCTACTTTTGGCTTGTTCCTCATAAAATTTGTGGTTTTCTGGCAAATCACTGGTATGATCTGAGTAATGAAATCACTAAATAGTGATATACATTTGAGTTTCAGACTTATATCCTTCGGAAAAATACATGTTAACACAAACCCAGTTATCATGGCAACTTTCTAAGTTTATAAGAGAAATATTTAAAATCGGTCCCAATTTTTAGCCTTTGCCCCCTATTGTGTTCATTTTTTTCCAGATTTTTTGGCTTAAGAAGTTGAGAGGCATGCATGTTTACCATCCTGGCCCCCAGTGCCCTATGTCCACATCGGGTCTCCCAGCCATCCTCCTATTCCCCCAGACTTACTCTGGTATTGCAAGGGAAAGTCATGGATCGTAAGGGCATCCTGGGTGCATGGCTCATCTGTGCTTCCATCCAGGGATTTTTTTATTTGTTTTATGTCCTACCCACTCACTTTTCCTATCCCCCCATGTTCACTGACTCCATCTGAGGGCAAGTCTCCTTCTTTGGACCATGCCTCCCCTTAGGAAGTACATCAATGAATGCCTTACCACCCAGGAATGACATACTCATCCCTTCCCAGATGCTCCATCAGTTGCCTGAGCTGCTAATTGAACCTGGGTTGGCGGAGGACATAGCAAGGCCTTTATTCCTCTATACCACTGGAGCGGCCATCAGAGAATATAATTTTAAGAACAAATTCACTAGTTCAAAATGTATTTCATCAACCTAAAAGCAAATATAATAGCCAAACAAGTGTGGGTTTTAGCTGAGAAAAATAAATGCATGTATGTATGCATGCATGTATCAGAGGACTAGGAGTATAGGTTATGTACAAAAATGGAGACACAGATAAAGTACTGATTCAGATGAAGAGAACTACTGTTAGGATGAATGCGTGCGCTATTATGAATGGGTTAAAACAGTAATGTGAGTTTACTGAAATAGTTAAATGGAAATGTTAGTGTTTAATTCAAGGATATCATTCTTCCACACTTTACATACAGATAGTGAGCATAGTGAGTCTCCTGCTCAGTCTATTGTATATATTTACAATAGACTGGGAAAAATAAGAACACTGTGGCTCATTTGTTTTTTATTTTATACCTGTAATAATGCTATCCAGGGTCACTGGTACTGGGCAATAGCAAAACTTCCACTTACAACAATGCCATTCACCTTTGGTGCTATTCCTCAGAACACCTCTGGGTGGTCCAGTATTACCCAATACCAGCTTCATCCATGCTCACAAGCCACATCTAAATCCTATAGCAACCCAGTGAACAGTCACCATCACCCACAAAATGAACTCTCCCTCCCTCTCTCTCTCTCTCTCTCTCTCTCTCTCTATATATATATATATATATATATATATATATATCTCTCTCTCTCTATATATATATATATATATATACACATACATATATATGTGTGTGTCTTTTGTACTTTTTGTGCTCTGTCAATGCTCTCTTCAAGTTACTGTCATTTGCATGGAGTTAAGAATACTTGAGAACCAGTTCCTGTTTTGTCTTCAAAGACCTACCTCTCATCAAGGGTACTGGCAAGCATAAGCTATGTGCGCTATAGTGTACACTCTGGCCAGCCTAGATGTAGCAAAACTCAGAAACACTTTTTTTTTAACCTCCCATGCCCATTAGAATGCCTGTCTGTTATCAAAAAGCATTTTTGTAGCTTCCCCACCCCCTGTTGGAATGCTTGTCTGTTGTCTGAAAGCATTTCTTTTAACCTCACCATCAGCCATTGGAACGCTTGTCCACTGTCTGAAAGCGTTCTGCAGCCTGGACTGCAATTATCTTCTTTGCATGTTGCGGCATGTTGGGGGAAGGTGAGAGGGGGCCAGAACAATGTTTTAAAATGGAATTGTTATTGGCTGCAGTTCTATTTGGTGGGTTGGTTATTTGCCCTTTAATACAGCCACAGCCAATATCTTAATTCTCTTTTGCCATTCATTGCCATGCATGGACTTGGAGCCGTGGTGGACTGCTGGACTCTAGAAGTGGAGTTTGAATGCTGTAGACTGCAGAGTTACTATTTGCTACTTGTTTATTGTTTCAGCCATGGTGGACAAGGAGGACCTTGCTGAGTGTCACTTAGCTGTCTCTTGAAGACAAGTTCATTCAAGTTAATTACTAGTTGATCCAACAGCTGGATCTTGCAGTCACATAACTTGGCTGCTGTGTTTTTTAAGTCCAGTCTAAAGAGGCTTAAGTTCAGAGAGGAGCATTTTCATTATTTTTTGCCACTATGTGCTTTGTGGAGACCATTATTACTGTTGCTGTTGCTGCAGAGAAGGGGTCAGACAGGGTTACAAGAGGGCTTCCACTCTGCAAGTCAGTAGTTATCTGCTGTTACTAGAACTTATGCAGCTTACCCTCAGTGTTGACTAGTGGTGCCTGCACCCTCATTCATACAGTCAGACTCTAGATAAACATAAGGTGATTATTTAATGTAAATAACTCTTTGAAACAAGAAATCACTTACTTTGTTGGCTATATGAGGTGTGTGTGTGTGTGTGTGTGTGTGTGTGTGTGTGTGTGTGTGTGTGTGTGTGTGTGTGTGTGTGTGTGTGGTGGGGAGGCAATGATGGTCTTAGTACAGTGCAAACAATGTAAGTGACAGCAACAAGTCCAAATCAAAGACCAACTTTAAATATCTTATAAACTTGGTAAGCTGGTCTAAAACTCAAATGTCAGTCATTATTTAATGCCTTCAATCATCAATGATTTGCCAGAAAAGCATATTTTTGTGGACAACAAACCAAACATATTAGCTTAATATCTGAGAATTCTAAAAACATCTGGACAGTATACCAGAGGGCGATGGTGATGGTGAGGGGGTGGGGTGACCAACGTCAGACAGAGAAAAAAATAGAAAACAGGCAGTGTCTGCAATTGCATCCTACTGCACTGATTTCTGTATGCTATGTTCTGGGTTGCTGTGTCTTCCTGTATTTGGTTTCCAGTGGCTGTATAGTTTGAGCAAGGAATGCCTTTGTCTGTTGTTTGCATGTCATCACACTAGCTGTATCACTTTCTTCTTTATTTTTTACTACATCATAAAACAGGTGTATGGTCATACTCTGATGGGTGGCCATCTATTCAAGATTAGTTTTATTTTTAAATTTGTTTACTGGGTAGAACACTGATTAAATAATAGCCAGTTACATGCTCAGTCCTAGTTGCATCGCAGTTACAAAACAATGTTACTGTACTATATAAATAACATGCCTTGCATTTATAAGAGAGCATATTTTCTGTGTACAGTTTTTTTACCTGAATTATTTCAGTAAACCAAATTCTAAATGCTTACAATACAACACTAACTAGCTGTACCACTTAAGTGAGTGCCGAATGCCTTGCTTAACTTTCAGTATTATAAAGCCAGGAATGCACATTGCAACTCAAGGAGAAACTATGTTTATAAGCATAGAAAACCTGGCATGCAATCTATACAAAGATGATGTAACAAACCAGATACATGTACAGGTGCATGGCTTCAGCAGAAAAGTGAATAAAGTATGAGCAGAGGTGGTGGAGATTTGGCAGAGGTAGGTGGGTTAGGTGATGTGAGACCAGTATTATGAACAAGGAGGCTAGATTTAGATTGTATAGTCGGTTTAGACCATTAAAGTGGGTAAGCTGAATCACAGCTGGGGATGGGTAAATTAATCAGGTGGGTAGGTAAAGGTACTATGTAGTTGGGGTTGGAGGTATCTGTTTAGGTGACCTAAGTTTCACTAATTTCACTAATGTCTCTCTGCCTTCTGCCAAGTGAGTGCCAGGGGAAGTGCCAGCTCCTCCATGACCCTCAAGTTGAACTAAGGGGGTAATACAGAATAAACTGACTCCAGAAATGCATTTTGAAAGGAATTAACCACAAAGTTACAAAGCCTGACACTTACTTGCTTACAGTCCTCTATTTTTCATAAAGAACAGACCAACTTAGTGCAAGAATCAGGGACAAAGCTAAAAACAGGGTGTGCATGTATGTGTGATGCCACCACTGTAAACAATTATGTACTACTAAGACAGTGCATGCTCATTCATACGTTATTTAAGTAAATTGATGTGCTAGCACAAGCACTGTGAGTAATGTATTTGCTTTAATTTTAATTGTGCATGATGACATACCTTAGAAGTGTTGGGCCCCACAGATTCTGATGTTTATGACAAGCTGTATGTTTTTCTGAGTCACTTGTTATTTTGCAGTTTTGTGGTTTGCCAAGAGAAAAGCTGAGAACAGTGTTTGTGGTCTATACATTGAGTGTTTAAGGAAGTTGCCTTTGCACTACACCTGCCGCATTACAGTACAGTTGGTGTTACTTAAGCTGCCCAGTACTGCATAGGTGTGTGTTGGGTGGATGTGGGGGACATTCAGGTTTCTGGAAGAAATTCAGGGTACCTCCAGAAATGACAGATTTCTGTTATGTTTTCTGAATGACTGGTAACATGATAGTAACCATAAACCATCTTGTAGCTCTTGTATGGTTAGATGTGGAAGTTGTACTCATGATGGCAATATTTCTATTTGTGTATTACCATATGGTAACTTTAGATCACTGAGAGACCTCTGGTACTATCCCCTAATATGAGAAACTAGAGGGGGGCAAGTGACATTGGCATAGATGGTGGGGTAAAACTAATGTCCAGTATTATGCTACATGCAAAAATCCTATATAGTTTACTACAAGACTATATACTTTTTGTCATCTATGATGCCAGTCTTTTTAGCTAAAAGCTGTAGATTAAAGTTCAGAAGAGCTGCACTAGAAGGCCTGCCCCTATTGCAGCCTTCGGTGTATTTGTTAGGTAAATGTCTTGTTGCTATTATAACATTTATTTTGGAATTTCAGCACTTTGATGCAGCAATATATTTTCCATTTGCCTTTGTTACTGCATCCTGCCTTCATTTTGATTATTGTGGTGAAGTCCTGCTCAATTAGTTGTATGCCATACTGGCCAAATACAATGATCAGCTGTCTTTACATCAGTAGCATAAATAAAAAATACAGTGGGTGTATCGCCATGCTTGAAAGTGGTTAAAGGTATGGAGCCACTCAAAGGTGTTCAGCAGCAGATGCTCCAAGGATAAAACTGCATTCGTGTATGTTTTATGTACTTTAACTGAAGATTAATGATACACCAAAGGAAGAGAAGTACCTTTAGTTTATGCACACTAACTGGTATTTTAAATTGCACTTGTTCAGTTTGGGTGGTGTGATGAAATTATGTTTGGTACGCTGCATTCTATGCTAGCTGAAAAATTGTTATTGTGTTGTCATGACCCCAGCAACAAAATCAAGATGTAGCCATTCTAAGTTGCTTTACTGTATGCCCACACAGTTGCCACAGCCTGGTAGAAAGTTTGTTAATGGGTTGTTCCTACATCAGCAGTACAAAATGTTGCCAACTTAGTTTAAGTTGTAACATGCAGTGGGTGCACTGCTATGCTTAAAGTGGTTAAAAGGTGTGGAGTCCAAGGTGTGATGAGGTGGAAACTCTGAGGACAGAACTACAGTCCTAGCTGTGCTTTGTAATAGACGACACTGTTAGCTGATAGATTAGTAATATAAATAAGGAAGACAGATGTAACCTTTCAAAGTAGTTTATGTCCAGATAGCATCCAAGTCTGGCATTTTGCATTACACTTTTTTTATTCTCAGTGCTATGTTGAAGTTTTGGTCAGTATGCTGCAAGCAATAGTGGCAAAATGTCTGAGTTATGAATACCTCAGAACTACCTCACTGAACACAGCAAAATATGAATAGTTTTCACTTGTAAGATGTAGTGGCAGCAACAGCATGAGTCACAAGGACAGCGGTGTGCAATCTACTTCAGAAGTGTGCTGCTTTGGAAGCTCTGAGGATAGACCTGCAGTGTAAGATATATTTTTTAGCAGTTTACCCTGTTACCCGAGTTTTTCTAATGATGTACCCAAGGGAAATTGACAAGCTTTGAAAGACTGACACCGGTTTCAGTTTGTATGTGTTGACTGCCATAGTCTGACATTTTAAAGTATACCTGGCCTTCATTTAGAGCTGTGGTTCTGCTCAGTGCACTGCAAACAATGCTGGCTCAAAATTCTGAGTTATGAATATATTTGATACGAAAAACCGTCTTTTACCAGGGAAAACAGCTGAGGATAAAAATTCATGTGTGTTTCACTGGAATTTCTGAAGCTAGAACTGCACTCTAAACTGCTTTGTAATTACACTGTTGCTATTGCTATGACACTTTGATTAACAAAATGTCACAGCAGTATGAAAAAAACATGTGCCTAATTATGTTTTCAGTTCATCTTCCATTAAGAAGGATGTTACACTTTTGCATTCTAGGGCCTTATGGTCTGGACTATTACATTTCTGAAGTATTGTCTTCCATTTGGGTGGTGGGTTGAGCAGACTGCAGGTTTGCCATTGCTGGTCAGACGTATTGTTGAATAGTGACTTTAATAGGTTTATAGGTAGGTACTAGGCTATTGGCCCAAGGGCCTAAGTAAGCCTAGTCAACAAGGTTCCCTGGCTTATGCCACCCAAGAAAGTTAATTTCCTGTGCCCCTGTCGAGCAGAGCCACAGAAGTGATCCCTGGGATGTATTTCCTATTTCCCATTCACTCATCAGGATTTTTCTTGAAGAGTGCTAATGAGGAACTTTGCTTGACATAGATGGGTAGCTTGTTCCAGAATATAGAAAGTCTCTGAGACAGGAATCTATCCCTCCAGCATGTCCTGTTTATTGTGGTGACAAGGTTTAGGTCCCTAGAGTGTGTAGTTCGGAGGGATTGGGGTTTCTTTAGGTGTAGCATGTCCAACAGCTCAGGGTTTAACATAGCTTTATATGTTAAGCAGAGATCTCCTCAGAGTAGGCGATATGCTACAGAGTAAAGCTGGAGTTTTTTGAGACGGTCAGTGTAGGGCATCTGTTTGAGGCCAGTAATCCTCTTTCTGAGGTACTTTTGTGGCCTTTACAGCTGCTGTAGATATCTAGTGAGGTACATTCCAAAAGGGGCATTGTACTCTATAATGGGTCTAATGAGTGCCCAGTAGAGGGGAACAATGACCTTTTTTTCCAGGATGAGAACCTTTTTGTGATGAGGTGTGCCACATAGAAGGATTTCCTGACTACTGTGGCGATGTGATTATCACATGGGTCCCAAGGTCTCTTATCACACATTCAGCATTAAGTAGATTGCAGTTTATGTGGTAGTTCATGGGTACAGAGTTTTTACCAAAGGGGATGACAATGCACTTTTTGGCAATGAGCTTGAGGCCATGCCTGTGACACCAGGCATCTGTCTCAGTGAGGCCCTTCTGTAGGATGTCCACATCATTTGGGGACTCAACTATGGTTCCTAGTTTGCAGTCATCTGTGAACTTCATTAGCCAAAGGCCTTTATTTATTTATTTATTTTACATTTGATGACCGGGATAGTCTAACTGGATTTATGTCCATTTTTAGTAGAGTCCCGGGGAGATAAACGCCAATAGATTACTAGACTACTAACATAGAGGTACTAGTTGTTATACAGTTAAATACTACAAATTTTAAACAGTTCAGGAATCTTCTCAGTTTATACAAAAAAACATGAGGCCTTCTGTGTTAGCCTGTACTTCAGAGAAGTAGATACCAAACAGGAGAGTTCCCAGGACTGAACCCTGTGGTACTCCACTTGTCACTGGTTTGAAGTCAGATTTGGAGTCTGCAACTTTTACAGTGTGGGTTCTGTCAGTGAGCCAGTTGGCAGCCCATCTTGTGATGTAGGGATTTATACCTAGTTTACTGAGGTTAGCTATAATTCCAGAATGGGGGAGGGTGTCGAAAGTCTTGGCAAGGTCAAGATAGGCTGTATGAACCACCTTACCCTCGTCTACGGCTTTGGTGACTGCCTCAAAGAAGTAGATCAGGTTCAGAAGGCATGATCTGCCTTTCACAAACCCGAACTGGGTGGGGTCCAGAGTTTGGAGGTTACCAATGTCTTTGTTTATGACTTCCATGATGATACGATCCATGGCCTTGCAGACCAGGCTCGTCAGGCTAATAGGGCAATAGTTTCCAGGATCAGTGGGATAACTGTTGATGTGTGCCAGTCAGTGGGCACAAAGCCCAACGTGAGACTATGACTGAACATGGTGCTTAGGTGGGGAACCAGTTCATTCTGAAGTTTGTGTAAAATGCAGCCTAGGATGTTGTCCAGTCCCATGGATGCTATGCTTTTGGTTTTAGAGAGTGCAGCTTTTACCTGCATAGATGTGATTACAGGGACTTTGCATTCTTCCTGTATAGATATGGGCCCTTTAGGGGGTGAGAGGGGGGGTAAAGTTAGCACTGAACCTATCTGCCAGGATTTTGGCAATATCAGTTGTTTCTGTATATTTCATGCCATTGTGCTGTAACTCAGAGCAGATCTGGGTGTTGCCATTGAAATTCTTGACATAGCTATAGAATGCTTTGTGGATGCCCTTAGAATCAGTGGTGATTTTGTTTTCGTAGCTAGCTTTGGAGGATCTTATAAGGGATCTCAGCTTCTTACTGAGGCTGACCAGGGAGTTCCTCCACTCATGGGATTTTACTCTCTTTTGCAACACTTTCTTCCTTCTGTTGTAGAGTTTGTTTATGGCAGGGGACTACCAGATTGGCTTCCTTTTTTTGGAGGATAGCGTCTTGGTTCTGTTTGGGATAGCATGATCTATGCACTCGTGTAAGTGCATCTAGAGTCCGTTTGTGTAGGATTCAGCAGTCATAACTGTACTTTCCATCTGCATTGGTGACATGAAGTTTGCTACTTCTGTCTTACGAAGCATGAAGTTGGCATTGGAGAAATATTTTACTGTGGTTTCCCTAATGGGGGGTGGGGGCGGGATGTGGATATCTAGGGTGATTAGCTTATGGCTGGATCTGACCAACGAGAAGTTGACTTCAGGTGTGGAACACTGGTCACTCATGTTGGTAATGACTAGGTCTAGGATCTTGTTGCCCTTAGTGGGGGTGTGGATAAGTTGATCCAGGGCATTGGAATTAATGAATTCCAGAAAGTGTTGAGTGAAGGAGTTGGTATATGAGTAGTTTTCCCAGTTAATGGTGGGGTAGTTGAAATAGCCCATTATTAGGGTATTTGGTTGAACCCTAACATTTTCCAGTATATCAAGAAAAGAGAAGTGGGAATCCCAGGGCATGGTGGGGGATCTGTAGCAAGCTACAATTCGGATTGCAGTTTTGCCCAGAGTTAGTTGCACTTGGATAACCTTGGATGCATTATGCTGTGCAACTAGCTGGAGGTGTTTTTATCCTTAATGAATATGGACACACCTCTGCCTTTGGTGTTCTGGTCCAGGTTAGAAGGCCGAAAAGTGTGGTATGAGTAATGCAGGTGTGCTCTCTAGAGCCTTGAAACAGGTCTCAGTCACTGCACAGATATCAATGTTCTCCATTTTAAGGTGTACCTCGAGTGAGTGCATTTTGAGATTTAGACTTCTAGCACTGAGTAGCATTACCGTCAGTTTTTGCTTGCCTGTTCCTGGTACGGTGGTGTATTTGTCATTTGAACCTTGCCCAAAAAATGCACTATAGGGGCGGCAAGACCCTTAGCCAGTATCCGGAACCCCAGGGGTGACAGCTGCAGGCCGTCTCTGGAAAAGCATCATGGTCTGTCGACCATGTCATCCCAGGCAGACAGATACTGGATCCTGTTAGAATGACACCAGAAGCTTAGCCAATTGTTGAAGTCAATCACGATGTCCTTGTACTGTAGTATCATTCTGGGCGATGGCAGGATACTACTCAGGGCTAGGGTCATACCTACCTGGGTTACAAGATCGGAGACCTCTTCCATGTCTCTTTTCATGTAGTCCAGGGAGGTATGTCTCAGGTCATTCACACCAACATGGACAATGACAGAGTCATATTTGTACTTGTTGTGGAGTGACCTGTGTGAGTGGTTTATGTGGCGGATCCTGGCACCTGACAGGCAGCTGACAGTAACCTTCTTCTTGTTCAGCCTGGTGAGTGGGACATCAGTGTGCCTGACTATAGAGTCACCTATGACTAGTGTGTTGGGTACGTTGTTTTGCCTTATGGGCTGTGGTTTATTGGCACACTGAGTCTTTTGGCTATGTGTCATCTGGGTTGTGTTGGGAGGTGGAGGGTGCTTGCGTTTCTGCTTTGGAGGTCTCTGTTGCTTGAGCAGATTACTAATGAGAGCCTTCGCAAATGTTTTTGTGTTTCTATGTGTGGATTTTGGTGGTGTAGGTTTAGTGGGACTATGTGATGAGTGTGGTGTGGTGCAAGTGTTTACCTTTTCCTCTTGACAGTCAAGTTCAGTCTTGGTTGGAGAGAGCTTTACCTCCAGTTTAGCTAGATAAGTGCATTTATCACAGGTTGTGGTGCTGGGTGGTAGGAGGAGAGGGTTGTCTGTGTACATGAGGCAATTGCTACATTGCCCCAGAATGCCCAGATTCATCAGTTAGACATGAGAAAACACTGGGGTCTGACCCATGGACATGCCTGAATAAAAAACTACTTGTGAGGAAAGTGACCAAAAAAAGGTGAACAAAGTGCTTGAAAAGAAAACAATGGAACGAAGAAAAAGACTTGTTGGCTGTTGGTGAAGCACCCACCAAGAGGAGAAAACGCTGAGAGAAGAAAGGAGCCACTTTTGAGATTTTAAGTATTTTGCTTCAGGTTATTTGTTAAGTTTTTCTGCATTGCTGCCTACTTTTGAGCATTTTCTGGCTTGTTAAACTTGATTTCTGTGTTGGTAACTGTATTTAGAACACAACCTAGAGCTGATTACTGAATTTCCTGCCTGCACTTATTTTTAAAATTGTTTTTTTCTTAAAACTTGCATTTTATCTGTCTCTGGCCTAGCACTCAAGTGTGGGGTCATTTACTGCACTGTTCTAACTCGTTGATACTTGTGAATCTCTGCTTTCCTTAAAAAAAAAAAAACAAATAAACAAAAATCTTGCTCTTTTCCGAGATTTAAAAAAGTTCAGTTACAGATTTGCTGTTCTGAACTGTTTGTAAGTTTCTTGGAGGCCATTGTTTGCTTGGGCTAAAGAGAAGTCTCTGTGTTCATCAGTGGCAGTGATAAACATTGAGCAGCCTGCCTGCCCCTGTGGGAGTGGTTACTGCCTTGAAACTGTAGTTTTATTGGCCATTTTGGGTCAATTCCTAACTCCTTGATCTCCCTCTCTTAAAACCCTCTTTTGCGCGGTTTTGCGCAAAGCGCAACATCAGGCAGCGCCGCCTAATTGGGTTTAAACTATTCCTGGCTCCAAAAAGTCTGCTCTTCACTTTTTCCCTTAGAACTGCTCTATCTCTCAAATTAAACACCATATTCTCATTCTAAGGCCCCTCACTGGTCCAAATAAGTAATTTTACAAGTTAGCACTAATAAACCATAAGCACTACTTACTCTTATACTCTCTACGATTACCTTGTCCCCTATTGGTCCGTTTTAATTCAGTTCCCTATATTACTCTAGCATGTCCAAAGGTCAGTCAATGGTTTCCCCTCCAGTCCAGCTGGTGAATCTGGGAATTTTGAGACAATGTTACAACTGTCTCATGTACACGGACAACCCTCTCCTCCTCCAAACAGGTTCAAATATATGTGAGAGATGCAACCATAAAGCCAAACTGGAGGCTGAGCTCTCTCATCTCAAAACTGGTGTAACCAGTCAGGAGGAGAAGGTAACCTCACACAACACAATTCCAGTATCACATAGTCCCACCACAACAGTGAACCAAACACATAAAAACACAAAAACATACTCGGAGGCTCTAAATAAAAATCTACCTAAGCAACAGAGACCTCCAAAGCAGACATCCAAGCAAACGCTACCCCAAAACAAAACACGTACAACACATAGCACACAAAGTCAGTGTGCCAAGCAGTCACAGCCCTTAAGGCTGAATAACACATCTGATACTCTTGGAATAGGTGACTCTATTGTCAGACACACTGATGTCCCGCTCACCAGGCTGAATAAAGAGAAGGTCACAGTGAGCTGCCTGTCGGGCGCTAGGATCTGCCACATAACGCAAGCACTCAGGTCACTCCAAAGCAAATACAAATATGACTCAGTCATTGTACATGCTGGCGTGAATGACCTGAGACGCACTCCCTGACTACATGAAAAGAGACATAGAGGAGCTCTCTGATCATGTAGCCCAGGCCGGTATGACCCTGACCTTGAGCAGCATCTTACCCTCACCTAGAATGATGCCACAGTATAAAGACAAAATGATCGATTTTAACAATTGGCTAAAATTTTGGTGTCATTCAAAGGGGATCTAGTGTCTGTCAGCCTGGGATGACATGCTCGACAAGCCACGTTGCTTTGCTAGGGACGGCTTGCACCTGTCACCCCTGGGCCTTCGGATATTGGCAAAGGCTCTTGCCACCCCCATAGTGCCTTTTTTAGGCAAGGCTCAAAAGTCAAACCCACCTCCATAGACAGCACAAGGAACAAGAAACTAAGAGTAATGCTGCTAAACACCAGAAGTCTTAACCTCAAGATGCATGCACTCGAAGCTCTCCTCAGTATGGAGAACATCGATATCTGTGCAGTGACAGAAACCTGGTTAAAGGCTCCAGAGAGCACCCCAGCACTACCAGGTTATACCTCATATCATGCTTTTCGGCCCCAAAACCCGGACTGAACCACAAAAGGAGGGGGAGTTTCCATATTTATTAAGGATATCCACACCTCCAGGTTAGTGGCATTGCATGAAGTATCGGAGACCATCCATGTGCAACTGACAGTGGGCAAGACTGCTTTTCAGTTTATAACATCCTACAGACTACCCTCTCAAAGTCAGGAATCCCACTCGGCTTTCCTGAAAACATTGGAGAACATGAAGATCTCTCCGAACACCATTATATTGGGCGACTTCAACTACCCAAACATAGACTGGGAGCATTACTCAAGCCCCAGCACCTTAGCCCAAAGGTTCCTGGAATTTATAAACTCAAATGCTATGGAACAACTAGTCACCACTCCCACAAGAGGGGAAAACATACTAGACCTGATCATTACCAACATGGGGACTCTATGCTTCATACCAGAAATATATCCCTCATTGGTAAGATCAGACCATAAATTAATTTCAGTGGATATCCACATCCCGACCCCACCCCCAGTCCAGAAAACCACAGTGAAAAACTTCTCAAAAGCGAACTTCACACTTTTCAAAACTGAAGTGGAATCCTTCAAGGCCCCAGGGCCAGTGGAAACTACGGCCCAAACTGCAGAATCCTATATAAACGCATTCTACGGACATCTCCAGGAATGCATGGATCATGCTATCCCAAACAAAATCAAAACCCAATCATCCAAAGGCAGGCATCCAGTCTGGTGGACCCCAGCCATAAATAAACTGTACAACAGAAGGAGGAAGCTACTACATGATAGAGCAAAATCCCTAAAAGGGAAGGCATCTCTGATCAGTACTAGCAAAAAATTACGATCCCTCATAAAATCCTCCAAGGCCAGCTTCAAGA
Source organism: Protopterus annectens (assembly GCF_019279795.1). Classification (NCBI taxonomy): domain Eukaryota; kingdom Metazoa; phylum Chordata; order Ceratodontiformes; family Protopteridae; genus Protopterus; species Protopterus annectens. The sequence continues at coordinate 1,560,283,861 of NC_056725.1, forward strand.
GAAATATTGCACAGGACACTAAAGACAATCATAAGGCTTTTTTCAGTTATGTTAGGAACCTGGAATGCAACTCCCAGACTTGTTCTGAGTTGATTCTAAGCGACAAAAAACACACTGAACCCACATACATCGCCAATATCCTGGCAGACAGGTTCAGTGCAAAACTTCTCCACCCCCTCCACCCCAAAAGAGCAAGTATCTATCCCGGCAGAGTGCAGCCTCCCAAACATCTCTGATGCTCAGGTGAAGGCCACCCCCTCCAAAGCAAAAAACACTGCTTCCATGGGACCAGATGGCATCCCAGGTTGCGTCCTACATGAACTCCAAGAAGAACTAATCCCTCAAGTAAAACTGCTGTAAATCTCAGCCTCACTACAAGATATGTGCCCAAAGAATGGCGTACAGCAACAGTGGTCCCACTCCACAAAGGTGGCGCCTCTGTGGATCCTGGAAACTATCGCCCCATAAGCCTGACTAGCCTAGTCTGCAAGGCTATGGAGAGGATCATCATGGAACTCATAAACAAAGATATTGGGGACATACAGACACTAGATCCTACCCAATTTGGCTTTGTCAAGGGCAGATCCTGCCTTTTGAACCTGGTTTACTTCTTCGAAACGGTCACCAAAGCCATAGATGAAGGGAAGGTAGTCCACACAGCCTATCTGGACCTTGCAAAGGCATTTGACACAATACCCCACTCAGGCATCATAGATAAGCTATCCAGCTTAAATATAAACCCCTATGTCACAAGATGGGTCGCAAACTGGCTCAAAGACAGAACCCACAGAGTCAGAGTTGCTGGAGCCATGTCAGACTCGAAACTGGTCACAAGTGGCGTCCCACAAGGTTCTGTCCTGGGACCTCTCTTGTTCGGCATTTACTTTTCTGAGGTACAGGCCAACGTGGGAGGACTATGGCTCACCAAGTTCGCAGATGACTGCAAACTGGGCACCATAATCAACTCTCCAGCTGACACAAACATCCTTCAAAAAGGTCTTGCAGAGATGGATAACTGGTGCCAGAGCCATGGTCTAAAGCTAAATGCCAAAAAGTGTATAGTAATACCCTTTGGCAAAAACAATGTGCCCACAAATTACCACATAGGTGGTAACCCATTAAGTACAGAGAAAGTAATTAGGGATCTGGGGACCCAAGTTGATAGCAATCTCTCCTTTGACAACCACATTGCCAAAGTGGTTAGAAAGACCTTCTACATAGCCCACCTCATCATGAAAGGATTCAGATCTAGATCAAGAGAGGTAATCGTGCCCCTTTATTCATCCCTCATCAGGCCCATCATAGAATACAATGCCCCCTTTGGGATGTACCTTACCCGACACCTGTAGCAATTAGAAAGACCCCAAAAGTACCTCACCAGGAGGATCAAGGGACTCAAACAGATGCCATATGCTGCTCGGTTAAAAAAACTCCAGCTCTACTCAGTTGCATACCGCCTACTTCGAGGCGATCTATGCCTGACATATAAAGCTATGTCCAACCCAGAATTAATGGACATGCTCCACCTCAGTAAATCTAAATCCCTTAGAGCCACGTGCTCGAGGGACTTGAACCTCAGCATAGAAATAAATAGAACATGCTGGAGGGACAGATTCATAACCCAGAGGCTCCATTCGCTCTGGAATAGAATTCCAATTCATGTTAGGCAGAGCACCTCACTGACTCTCTTTAAGAAGAATCTTGATGAGTGGATGGGAGATCGTAGGTTTGTCCCGGGGATTACTTCCATGTCACTATTAGACAGAGGCACAGTAAACTAAGCTTTAAAAAGGGCACAGTATACTCAAATCAAGGGGTGGCGTAAGCCAAACACAATCGGGCTAGGCTTATAAATGCCCCAGGGCAGATAGCCTAGTATGAACCTATGAACCTATGCCACGTCTCGTCCCAAATCACACAGTTTATTGAAGCACCAAAACAGTGAAGCACAGTATCAACCCCAACAAGAAAACATTAACGCTCTTATATTATCCACAAGTTTTCACCCAAAAAATTTGTCAGATGTGAAAGCTACTACAAACAAGGTTGTTTTAAATTCTCTAACAACCAATCAGATGAGCTTGAGCATTTAATAAATTAACGAATCAATAATTTCAAAAGCAGTTTAAAAAGTACTAAAAAACAGGAATAGATATGTTGCCAAATAAAATATGTGTATTCAAGATATTGTTATATATATAACCCCCTCAATATAAGACTGTTTTCTAAAAAAACAACATATAAAATGAAATGTTTAAAATGTATTAGATACATACATATTAAAATACTCTCATATTAAAAGATTATTTCCACCTTGGATATATACTGAAATGCAAATGCATGGCAAAGTAAACCTTAAATGTATATCTAATGTTTATAATTTGGCTGCTCTAAGCTTGAGTACAGGTTTCAATGAGACCATGTCATTTAAACCAGGGCTCTAAGTGGCTTCTGTAATTAGCTGCCAATATAATTCCCTGTACTCAAGCCTAGTTTCCCAAGGACCACCCCTTGGGTCAAATTACAAAAAATCTAAAATTGGCATTTGTGCAGTTCTGAGAGTGCTTATACAAGGCACTGATCTCATTGTTTTTTCTAATGTTGTAATCGTGTTCATAAATCCTTTGTTTGAGCTTTCTCTCAGTCTTGCCTACATAGAATGAACTACATTGTCCAATTGTTGCCAAACAGACTAAACCACGTGTTTCACAACTGTCGTATCCCCTAGTTTTGATGTATGTTTCCCTGCTTGTCAAGTAAAAATCCTCTCCATTGTGTACAAACCTGCACTGACTACATCTTCCACATTTAAATGTGCCTCTTTTTCTGTTGGAATAATCATCCTTAAAACCTTGTTTAGATGTTCCTTCAAAAATGTTTTTTATGCTTCTACCCTTTTTGTATATGTATCTCAAGGGTTGTTTGAAAAGGATGTCCAAATCAGACAGTCTAGCAAATTTGTTCCATTCTTGGTCTATGAAGTTTCTGACTAAACCACTCTGTCCATCATAAGTTAAAAACAAAGCAGAACCAAAAACAGTTTAGCCCTAGCAGTCGTCAATGGAACAGATATTTCATCAGATCCTAATACTGGAGCAAAACGTGTACCTCTACCCCTGTTGACTTCCTTGTATATGTCCAAAAGTAAATTATCTGGGTAACCTCTTACCTTAAACATATCTATGATTAATGTACATTCTTTGTGGAAGTCAATGTCACATGAGGTCATCCTACTTGCTCTGACTAGTTGCCCTTTTATCACCCCTCTTTTTTGGTGGGGTGGGTGGGCACTAAGATAGTGTAGATACGAATTTGAAAAAGTTGTTTTTCTGTGAATTTTTGATTTCAACTTGTGGTCCGACCTGTACAGGCATACGTCTAAATAATTCATCTCATTGGTATAAATCTGGTGAGTAAAATTCAAAAAATCAGTTGTCCTGGATATGTATTCTAAAAAATCATGGAACTTTTCTACTGAGTTGTTCCAAAAGATGACAATGTCATCCAGGAAGCATCCATAGAAGTTCCAACATGAGTTGTAGGATGAGTAGGAAACAAATTGCTTTTCCCACTGCAAAATAATGATGTTAGCATATGTGGGGGCACAATGTGCTCCCGTTGCCACTCCTTTCAATTGCTTAAAATACTCTCCATTAAAAAATAAGAAATTGTTCTGTAGTACAAGTTCCATTAAAACCAGACAGGTATGAAACACCTTAAAAGGGATGTCCATACAGTCCACCAAAAATTCTTCAAACAAAATCAGACCTGTATCATGGGGAATACATGTGAATAAATCTATAACGTCCATGGTACAAAACATAGTGGTGTCTGCAGTATTAACTCCATTGATGAGTTTCAAAAATTCCCATGAATTTTTAACAGATGTGTGCTAACCATTACTAACTTCTTTAGTGCACTGTCAATGAATTTTGCCAAGGGGGCAGTCACAGACCCTTCTACAAAAAGAATGGGTCTCAAAGGTGGATCAGCAGAATTTTTGTGTGTCTTAGGTATACCAAAGAAACTAGGTACCCGAGGTTTCTCTACGTACAGGAAATTATATAGTTCCAGGTCAATGAGCCCTTCCAGTAATAGTTCATTTAAACAAATATATATCTTTCTATAGGCTATGTGTACCTCGTTTAAAGAGACTCTCTCATAAGTTGTCTCATCATTTAGTAAATCCAGAATCTTTGCCTCATACAGAATGTGATCCAGGAGGACTACCCCTCCCCCCTTGTCCGGTTTCATGATTCTGACATTTCTGTTGTTTCTTAAATCAGAGAGAACAGTGTGTTCCTGCTTTGTAAGATTAGAAGGTACCTTATTTCCTTGTAGATGTTTCCTTATTTCACCCTCAACCATCATTTCAAAATGTCTTAGTTGTGGATGTAGTGGTGGATTAAAAAGTGATGTTTTAGTCAGTTTTGAGTTGTTCTTTTTAGTGTTACTGTCAAGGTTGTGAAAAAATATTTGTAAGTTTTTCTGTCTGAGAAACATTTTAAATTCTATCAACAAATTAAACTATGTTCGCTTTGGTCCTAGGAATAAAAGTAAATCCCTTAATAAATAAATCAAAGTGGTCTAGTGTGATATCTTTATTAGAATAATTGAATATGTTGAAACCTTTACATGACAGGGTACAACCATTTTGTGTAATTAAGTCGACCATTTCTGTATCCACTGCCCTCTGTCCATGCCAAACTGGCCCTTGTGTGGTTGATTCCCCTGCCAATAATTTATTGGATCTTTGTACTTTAGTCATTCTGATCTCCTTAGCTGGGGATACTCTAAAGGGTATTCTGACTGAGGTTTTTCCATCATGTCTCCGTTTGTATTCTGCACCCATTCATTACCAATAGTCCCCCATAGAACTTCCCATTTTTAGGTTTAGGGTACTCTATTTTTTGACTGTATTCATGTTTATCTCTTTCTATTTTGGATTGCTTTATCTCCTGTATTTTTTTACATTTGTCAGATATGTTGTCTAAAACATCATAGTACTTTTTATTTTCGTTTTCTGCCTGAAACAGAAAATCATTAATAATACAGTTGTTCACTTTATCTATCTCTGAATACATATCTTCTATCAATCTTTTGCTATTGTCTATAATTCCCCTCATGATGTCCATACCACATTTAACAAATGCTAACACCAAGTCCATATGAAACTGGGAACCTGCAGTTACATTGTTTGGGTATTTACATACCCTCAAACCCTTTGGAACAATACTAGATTGTAAACAGTATTTTAAGTAGTCATTATCCACCTCTAACATCTTGTATTTAAAAAGTAGTGTATCCGACTTTTCTAATAAAGTCTTGTAGCTGTCGTTACCATTGTTACTGGTAAACCTGTCCCCATAGTCTTTAAAATCAAATTTAAAGTCTAAAATGTCAGTAAATTGCTTTCTGGTACCTGTCTGATGCTCCTCGACCATATGGTTCTCTCCTGGGTGCAGCGAGGTAGACGGTACAACATTGTTGCTTCTGTTTGCCGAAAAAATGTTAGGTAATCCCTCCATACTCCGTTGTTCCCATCGTGGTAAGGGAAATGGTGTTGATTGACTTTGTGAGCCATTTGCAATAGTCATTCTTTCCTTCGAAGCTGAACGAAACAGAACTTCCTGGTTTCCTGGCAAAGTACTACCCAACAGTGTAGTATAAAGCGATTGACTGAGTGGTGCTAACAAGCCGACCAGTTCAGTTAACTGGCCAATGAGCTTGCGAAGCTCTCCAATCTCCCCACCTTTACCTCTGTTGTTCTGTACGGACATTGACTACAGCTAGGGCTAAAGATGACCCTGTTTTTGGTTCTGCTTTGTTTTTAACTTATGATGGAGAGAGTGGTTTAGTCAGAAACATCACAGACCAAGAATGGAACAAATTTGCTAGACTGTCTAATTTGGACATCCTTTTCAAACAACCCTTGAGATACATATACAAAAAGGGTAGAAACATAAAAAACATTTTTGAAGGAACATCTAAACAAGGTTTTAAGGATGATTATTCCAACAAAAAAGAGTCACATTTAAATGTGGAAGATGTAGTCAGTGCAGGTTTGTACACAATGGAGAGGATTTTTACTTGACAAGCAGGGAAACATACATCAAAACTAGGGGATATGCCAATTGTGAAACAAGTGGTTTAGTCTATCTGGCAACAAGTGGACAATGTAGTTCATTCTATGTAGGCAAGACTGAGAGAAAGCTCGAACAAAGGATTTATGAACATGATTACAACATTAGAAAAAACAAGTGCCTTGTATAAGCACTCTCAGAACTGTACAAATGCCAATTTTAGATATTTTGTAATAGAAGTAGTTAATATTGACCCAAGGGATGGTCCTTGGGAAACTAGGATTGAGTACAGGGAATTATATTGGCAGCTAATTTTAGAAGCCAGTAAGAGCCCTGGTTTAAACGACATGGTCTCATTGAAACCTGTACTCAAGCTTAGAGCAGCCAAACTATAAACATTAGATATACATTTAAGGTTTACTTTGACCTCCATTTGCATTTCAGTATATATCCAAGGTGGAAATAATCTTTTAATATGATAGTATTTTAAATATGTATATATCTAATACATTTTAAACATTTCATTTTATAAGTTGATTTTTTTAGAAAATAGTCTTATATTGAGGGGGTTATATATATTACAATATCCTGAATACACATTTTTTATTTGGCAACATATCTATTCCTGTTTTTTAGCACTTTTTAAACTGCTTTTGAAATTATTGATTCATTAATTTATTCAATGCTCAAGCTCATCTGATTGGTTGTTAGAGAATTAAAAAAAAAACTCGTTTGCAGTAGTTTTCACATCTGACGAAGTTTTTTGATGAAAACCTGTGGATAATATAGGAGCGTTAATGTTTTCTTGTTGGGGTTGATACTGTGCTTCACTGTTTTGGTGCTTCAATAAACTGCGAAAAGTGAGGAAAGTGAGTATAAGAGCTGTTTTTCTCTAAGCAAGTGAGGAAAGTAAGTAGAAAAATGGTTTTCCTCTAGGTAAAGAGGAAGGTTGAGAGCTGTAGCAATTTGTAGCTTATTTAGTACTAACAACAAGTTCTGAGCAAGTGCTGAGCACGAATAAGCAAATTCAAGTGCTAAAACTAAGAATCTGTACCTGTATCTTGTGATAGATAGGGATAGGCTACCTAGTGCTTAGCACTCCCACTGATAAGCTAGAAGGCTTCCCTCCAACACAGAAAGGCTTGTGGGGCTCAGAAGCTTACAAGCAGTCCTGGATACAGCAAATCTGTATCAGGACTAGACTAGTTACAGAAAAGGTGGGAAACAAGCACAAATGTGGTCTTTTAAACCAGAAGGTTGAAAAAGATGGAAAAACTGCCCAAATGGCCAATAAACTACAATTTCTGGGCCAGAAACCACTCTTATGGTAGATAGGCTACCTAGTGCTTACCACTCCCACTGATAAGCTAGAAGGCTTTCCTCAAACACAGAAAGGCTTGGGGGGGCTCAGAAGCTTACAAACAGTTCTGGATACAGCAAATCTGTATCTGGACTAGACTAGTTACAGGAAAGGTGGGAAACAAGCGCAAATGCAGGCTTTTAAACCAGAAAGTTGAAAGAGATGGAAAAACTGCCAAACAGCCAATAAACTAAAATTTCTGGGCCAGAAACCACTCTTGTGGTAGATAGGCTACCTAGTGCTTACCACTCCCACTGATAAGCTAAGTTTCCCTCCAACACAGAAAGGCTTGTGGGCTTAGAAGCTTACAAACAGTACTGGATACAGCAAATCTGTATCTGGACTAGACTAGTTACAGGAAAGGTGGGACACAAGCGCAAACGCAGACTTTTAAACCAGAAAGTTGAAAGAGATGAAAAAAACTGTGCAAATGGCCAATAAACTACAATTTCTGGGCCAGAAATCACTCTTATGGTAGATAGGCTACCTAGTGCTTACCACTCCCACTGATTTGGGGGCTCAGAAGCTTACAAACAGTCCTGCTTACAGCAAATCTGTATCTGGGCCAAACTAGTTACAGGAAAGGCAGGAAACAAGCCTAAACATGTTTATTTATTTATTTATTTTTTTTATAAAGTGGAAAGAGAGAAAGGAGAAAAAGAAGCTAATTCAAAATTAAGGACCTAAGTGGATTGCCCTTCACAAATGTTCTTTCTGTATTAGGTAGAATGAGCTACTGACACTAGAATGGAATAGAGCTGGGATAGAGCTGAACAGATGAGACTGGTAGGAGTGTCTGAAGTCAAAATATGATCTCACTGTACTCGGTTGAGTGAGCAAATGAGATCCAGGAGGAGTGTTCAAACACAAATTTACAGGAGGGGAGGGCAATTCCAAGGCCACCAAGATTAACTGCAGAGAGACAGAGACCAAAATATTCTATGAAACAATTAAATAGAATATAAATAAATAGAGAGAGACACAGACCACAATATTTAATGTTGGTCTTTCAGCTTTTTCCCGGTAAGGGGTCACCACAGCGGAACTCCGGTCCGCTAATGATTGGCAGTAGATTTTTTATGAAATGCCGAGGTGCCAGCTCAAAGCCCAACCTACAACGAAGGCACGCCCATTTACGTACGCATGTCTTTCGAACGCTACCCAACCGCGGGGAGGACATGCAGACTCCACACAGAAGGCACTCCCAAGCCAGGCCGAGAATCGAACGGGAGAACCTCAATATTCAATGAAACAATTAAATAGAAAGAAAAATAAAATGCAGTAAATCTTTAACACTGCAACTTTGTACTTAACTCAGCTAGTAATGCAGTTGATTGTAGGTATGTAGCAGTAGCTAAACAACTCATATATTGAGCAGTAATAAATTCAAAGATATGTCACTAACGCTTATTAATACAGAGAAACCCTCTAGGTTAAGAGTTTAACACTGAATATCAATGAAGTGAAACACAATAGCCCCCACTACTGGAGAGAGAGAGAGAGAGAGAGACCACAGTATTCTATGAAACAATTAAATAGAAAAATAAGTAACCACAGAGAGACACAGACCACAATATTCAATGAAACAATTAAACAGACAGAAAAATAAAATGCAGTACAATCTTTAACACTGCAAATTTGTACTTAACTCAGCTAGTAATGCAGTTGATTGTAGGTATGTAGCAGAAGCTAAACAACTCAGATATTGAGCAGTTTTTGTTTTGAAGGCTGTAATGGAGAAGGGATCTAGGACTGAAATGTGTGAATGTAGTTGGCCTGCACTAGCCTTTGCCATGTCTGGAATGGCATGTACTGGTAGCTTGTAATATGGTCCTATTTCCTTGCACCAGTAAATCCAAAACAAATAGTTGTATTTTACAGAGCTTTTCTTTCTTGCCTTTTTTTTTCAGTGCACTCTTGCTGCTTTTCATTGTGGTCATGGCAGTATCTAGTCTGTGACTGAATGTGTGAGGATGTAGCCAAAAATGAACCCAGGTGTCACTTACATGCTGAAGTGGGATGAAGGATGGAAAATGTATGTTTCCATTGTACTACACTAGCATTTTAATAGGTAGCAAGAGTAATCCTTTCTGATTGTGAGTGTTTGTGTTGCAGGAATAGAGCCAACATATGTTGCAGGAATAGAGCCAACACTGTTACAAAAGCAGGTATCAGGTGCACAGCAGAGGAAGGCAAAGCATGCTTGTCAAGAAAAGGCAGTACAGCTGTCAGCAAGCTTGGCTGCATCCCTGGTAAGTTAAAATCCTTCATCTTGTATAGCTGGCCACCAAGTCGAACCGTAATTACAATGTGTGGTGCTCTGAAGTAACTATCTCTATGACTATGACTTGCCTTTGGAAGACAACACTACTTATGTAGTGGCAACCATCACTTTCCACCCATTACTGAAAGGATCGATTGAAATTCTTGGGATTGTATAATGAACACATTAATGGAAAGATTTAGGAACGATAGGCTGGCAACTCGACACCATAAAACTCCACTGCCAACCATGAGTGGACAGGTGATCCGCTGTGGCGACCCCTAACTGGGGAAAAGCCAAAAGAAGAAGAAGAACTGTTATGTTTTCCTGGAAGAAAAAGTAGTGCTGACTGGCATTCCATGTAGTGAGTGGGTATGGCAGCATCAGACTGGCAACATCTGCGCGCGCATGCACACACACACACACACACACACACACACACACACACACACACACACACACACACACACACACACACACACACACACATGTGCACAAACCTCACAGACAGTAAACAATTGATTGTTTCAGTTAAGCATCGTGTGACAGCATACACTAAAGCAGATTGTTTTTTTCCAGCAGGCATGATGACAAGCCTTTGACTCCTGTGGCACCGGCTATGGTTTCAGAAGGCCACTCCAGTACTAGGTAAGTTTTTTTTTTTTTTAAGATTATGAAATAATTATGCAGTGATCCTATCACGTGTGATATTGTGAAGCAATTTATTTAGGCATGTCATTGAAGCATGTGCGCTTGTAACAGCAGCAGAGCTGTGTGAAGGATCACTTGCATTCAGGTAAGGCATTGTACACAGCACTGTAGGTAATACATTTCCATTCATAGCATATTTACACCATGAAGCATAAAACTTGTAAATATATTTCACTGCAATCATTCTTACTATCCTCCACTTTCTTTCTAGTCTTGGTGATACACTGGAAGTGGAGCTGACTGGACATGCACAAGCAGATATTTCTGAAGAAGCAACGAAAGGTCTCCAAAGTCCAAGCTACTTCCTTCCACCTGAACCTAGGTGAGAAGGCCTGCACTACAGAAAGCAGCATCTATAACAGAAATGATGATTTGATCAAGGTGGATGCCAAGACAGTAGTGGACCACACAGTTACTGCATCAGGGCATGTGCAACATTCTCTCCCTCATACTGCAGTTTGTAACAGCACGAATTATGTTATCTGAAAAGATGATTGAGACACTGGCTTGTACAAATGGGGTAAACTTACAGACTTAGAAAAAAGAGAATTTTGACTATAATGTAGCAAACCCCTGAAAGCTTTGAGTTTCCTAAGGATTTCATGGGATCTGGGACAAGCCAACTAAACAGAAGATTCAGTCCACAGCTTCTTCACAAATTCAAGTTTTCATGCTATTCACAGATTGTGGATGGGGTCTTCTGTGCTTCATGCTTTGTGTTCAACAATCCAAGACACTGTGCATTAGCCTTCATGCCACTGACAGATTGGTCTAATGCGAGGAAGATTCTAGACTGCAAACTGCTCATCAGTGTATTGCTCAGAAAGATGAGAGGTTGCAGGAGCACACAGTGCATACCCTGCAACATATTGTGTGGATAATTCTTCTCGGTGGAAGACAGAATTTACCACTTCATGGAAAACTTACTCACACATGTAACTTTAAAGCACTGCTGCAACACATGGCAGAAGTGGACTTTGTCCTCACTGACCACTTATGGGAGGCTCCACAAAATGCACTGTACATGCCATCACAAACTCAGAATGAAATCACTAACTTCAATGGATTGCAGATGCAAAGGAAAAATTTTATTTGAGTTAGAGAGGCAACGTTCTTCAGTTTAATTGCTGATGGAACAAGTGACATCTCCCAAAAGGAGTGAGTTTGACATTATATTACATTCATAGAAGTAATGGAAATGTTGAGATCTGTGAAGATTTCATTGAGTTTGTTGAGGCATGTGACACCACAGGAAAAGCGTTAGATGGCCTGTTTCTATATAGGCTGACAGGGTCTATATTAGATAATTGAACGCTTAAAAAAGTGAACGGTGATTAATCGACCTTATATAAGCGAAAGCTTAAAATGTCGAACTGTCAGAACAGCAATTTTTTCCAAGGGGAAAAAAATCGCTGTTCCAACAAAAAAAAATAAATAAAAAACAAAACACTTTAAACATTACATTAAGTGGGGGCTTCACCCCCCACACACCCCTTCTTAAATATACCAACTCCAAGACCGCACTACAGTGCTGAAAATGGCAAAGTAAGAATTCACTTAAAAGCTGCTTTGATATTTTGCTGTTTCAGTCTTTTAAGTTCGACCAAGACGCATTCAAAAGAATGCTTCTTCGGTCTTCTAATAGGAACCCGACTGACAGCATGGGGTGTGGACATGGGGCTGTTGCAAGGACAATGTTAAGACAGAGAAAGTAACATGTCTGGCCATTTTAATTGTGTCCAGGCAAGAATTCAAGCCTTATTTCCAGAATTTGTGTACACTGCTTGCAAAGCACACAATCTCAGCACTACCATAGGTCATTCATCTGCAATGTATGACATGCCAAATAATCAACACTTGCCGAAAAGTAATTTCAATGTTAAATTCTTTGACTAAACATCATAATACATATTTAGCTCACATTAAGGAATTTTTACAGTTGCCATGTGAGTATGAATATGCCAATGAAGACAGAAGTACCTCAATTCAGGCACCTGCCAACTCCCAATGGATGAGTCAGGCTGAATGCCTGCACAATGTCAAGAAAAAATATGTTATCCTTTTCACCACATTAGAAGACATTGCAGCATACAACACAGATGCTGACAGATACTTGTACTCCATCATGAGGTTTGATTTCATTGTAGCTCTGGTTACAGTGGAGTCTGTGCTTGATATAATTATGGCACTTCATCTGTACCTGCAGCAGGAACAGACTGACTTGATTTAGGCTTGTGACGAAGCAACGGCTGTCGCTGACACTCTAATAAATGAGAGCAACTGCTGACAATTTTTTTAAAGAATTGTATGAAGAAGTGAAACAGCTGACAGCCAGAGTCTTGACAGAAGAAAGTGTTCCAAGGATCTGTGGAAGGCAGATTCAAAGAAGCAACATTGGTGTTGCAGACCCAGAGGAGTACTATAGATGGAACACATTCATCCCATTCCTGGATCATGTCATATCTGAAATTAAACAGCAACTTATTGAATGCCGCCCATGTTTCACTGCACAATATTTAGTGCCAAATGTGCTGCATGTTCCGGATGAAGATGAAAAAGTGGTGAAATTGTTCATCGCATACACGACTGACCTATCAGGTCTGCACACCTTAAAACAAGAGCATTAGTGGTGGATTTCCTGAAGTAAGGAGGTTGCACAGAACAAACTGTCAACCAATATCCTTTCTACCCTATAGCAGTCGAAGCCAGAATTTTATCCAGATGTAAACAGTGTATTAACAGTTCTGGCCACCATGCCAGTGAGTGTTGCATCTGCAGAGAGGTTTTTTGGTGCCTTATGACACATTAAGAGTTAGCTGCAAACCACAATGAGCAATGTACTCTTAAATGGCTTGGCCTTGATGCACATACATGGTGACACTGATGTTGATATCATCTAAGAGCTGAAAGACTGTAATTCATGTAATGACTGATGGATTAATGTCTTTTCTAGGTGATCAAACAGCCAACCAGGATGGCAGCAACTGGGTACTCATGGCTGGTTGTGCATTGTCCTGTACTAACTGTAATGCCTGGCTTTCTTTTGGATTGGATTGTGAGCTGCTTGCATTGAATGGTTTAGGCTGCTATTGCCAAATATCTCCAAAAGAAGAGCAATTAACAGCCCATTTGACTATGGAACACCACATGTGTGGTGTTGAGGGGTACATTTTCCTGGTGACTTAGGGCCTGGCAAGGATGTAGTGCACTACATAGATGGCACTGACTGCATTCCAATTCTGTACCTGTCCAGCAGCTAGTCCATCATTAGGAATGACTGGGTGAGCTTGTCTAATGGATAACTTGCTTTGCATGTGATGTCTGTGGTAGCATAGTGCACTTGTTTGGGGTAAAAAGGTAGCTGTAGACTGCCAATGGTTAACCTTATGTTTCAGCTTTGTGAATAAGGAAGCATCCTGTGGAGAGAGGTTCAGGTTGGCTTTCCACTGAATTGGACTGTGGGCTGATTTCTGCGAATGGTTTAGGCTGCTATTGTGAAATGCATAAAAAACAGAAGAGTCAACAGATCCCAGCATCAGCTGGGTCTGACTGTCTACTGTGTGTGTGTGTGTGTGTGTGTGTGTGTGTGTGTGTGTGTGTGTGTGTGTGTGTGTGTGTGTGCGTGTGGTATTTGGTGTGAATGGACCTCTGTGGGACTGACTACCTTAATGAGGTAGAGAAGCTTGTTGCAATGAATGGTTTAGGCTTTCTATATTAAATTTTGGGCTGCTTACTGTGAACGTTTTAGACTGGTTACGTGAAATGCACAAAAAACAAAGCAGCCAACAGCTTTCAGCATCAGTTGGGTCTGACTGCCCAATGTGTGTGCTATATTTTATGAGAATGGACCTCTGTGGGATGGATTACCTTGATGTGGTAGATAGGCTTCTTGCAGTGAATGGTTTAGGCTGACTTTCTCTTGCACTGGATTGTGGGGAGTGAGTGAGTGAGTATGTGTGTGTGCACACGCTCACGCACCTTTGTGGAACTGGTTACTTTGATGTAGAAAACGGGCTTGTTCCAGTGAACCACTAGTACAAATTGCAGGTTTAGTGACTATGGACATATCCAAAAATTCATGGGGGGGGGGTACCAGTACTACACCTTAGTGTACAAATTGATAACACCTGTCTATACACCTGCATCTCATTATGGCATTTTTTGAAGTGCTTATGGGTCCAAACCAACTATACAATCAATGCACTGCATTTTGTGTATGTCACTATCACAGAATACCTTGTGCTCAGGGTTAAGAAATGAAAGATTTTATAGTCAAATGTTTCTGCCATAGTTTTATCTTTTGAATGATTGCAGTAACATGCTTACACAGTTTTTGACTAACTGATCCTTCCTCTGCAGTTTGCTAATGTCAACAAGATATGCCTGGCTATTTAGCCATAGCTCATCATCACAGAATAATATCTTTGTCCTTGTTGCTTGCAGATAATTTAATTTCCTTACATAGTAACAAGGCTGGCATACTGACACAGTGGGTCTATATCATAACTTCGAAGATGTAAAACTTCGAAAGTTAAAATATCAAACCCAGAACATTGAATGATGAAAATAGCGAAACCCCGGTACATCGAAATCTTAACTAGGGCAAGATTTCGGTGGGCCTTTACGTGGCTTCACTATTTCCTCCATTGTGGTGCGAGGGTTACGGACCTTAGGGTTAGGGTGCGGGTTAAAGTAAGTGGATAGTTAGCAATGTATGTATGGTTTAGTGTGGGGTTTGGGTTTTGTTAACTGTATGTGTTTGGTTTATTTATTTTGGTGTGCTTGTGTTGTGTGTATGCTTTTCGGAACAGCAAATTTTTTCACAGGGAAAAAATTAGCTATTCTGAGCATTCGATATTATCAATATTCGAAATTCCAAGTTCGAACTTATGGTGTTCGATATTTTGGAATTTCGAATATATGATATAGACCCGACACAGTAGATAGTATGACACCTTACTCTGCTTGATTTTCCAGTGTGGCTGGGCTGCCTTCCATTTGGACACTGTATGTTCCCCCACTCTCTGTCTGCATATGTTTTTCCTGAGTGATCCAATTTCCTCTCTCAAATCTTAAAACACATACTGTAAGTTTACCAGTAATCATCCAAATTGCTCAAAGATATGTGTGGCAACACTTGCAATACACAGATGCCCTATCCAGGATTACTTTCTCTGCACTACAACAAATCAGTGCTGAAACAGGTTCAATTTCCCCTGTAACCATTGAAATGGATAAGGTTGTTAATCAAATAATGACTAAAAGAGCATACTGAGCAGAATAGAAACACAAGTGTCATGTTCAACAAAGAGATTTAAGAGATATAAACCGCAACACCACTCCCCAGTCTTGACTTGAGAAAGACATTGTGATTAAGATGTCCAGCTCTTATGAAGGTGAAATCTACAATGGCCTTTCCAGTGAAAGTCCTTGTGATGGTTAATGGATGACCAATGTATTGTGAGATCTTGAGAAAATTATCTCAACATTAAATTCACAAAATCAGGTTGACTGTCAGTCATGAAAAAAAATGTCACTAGTTCTGAGTCACTAGTTCTGAAATAACACATTTTGGCATCTCAGTGCTTTACTTTCCTTGATAGACATGCTACTTAACGCAAAAACATCTTGGATACAAAGACACATACATCTGTGTCAAACAATGTTGAAATAATGCAGCATTTTTATAACATCCAGGTTCTGAAATGCACCACATAGCTGTCAATATCACAAATGGACATTGATAAGTGGAAAAAGAAAAGCAGACATCGGATTCATAACCATACACTGTTATGTCAGAGTCAGACATAACTCATATAGGGCAACATTTTTTCTGCATTTAGGTACTGAAATACTCCATAAACTGAAATACTAATAATGCAAAACAGAACACAATGACTGGATGTGGCATAACAATGAACTATTTGATAAAGTACTGCCATCCCTTTATATTAATATGCCCTCCCTGTTTCACATTACTCATTTCAGCAATGAATACACAGCAGACATCAACAGTAACTGACAGCAGAGGCAGCTTTAACCGATGGTCTTCTGTGTTAAGGTATAACGTATTGCTAAGATAGTGAACAGATGCAAGCACAGAGAGTGAAAGGCAAATTAAAACTGTTAAAAGAATGCCAAGGCCTACAGCATGAAGTGAAATATTTAGACATTTACAATAAAAAATATGAAAGACATTTACAATAAAAAATATGAAATTGCTACTCCTTAAATAGTAATTTTTTATGAAAGTATATACAAATATTTGCTTTTTAACTTTATCAGGTATAAAATGATGACACAAAAAGGTGACAGGTTGTATGCATTCCGTTTAATAAATTAAAACTCTGATAAATTTCTTCATGAAAGCCCTTGTACCCATTCATAAATATCCAACAGTCATAAAAAATATTAAATGCAAGTGTGCCACTGAATAATCTTTCATAAAAGAAATCAGAGCAGTTTTTAAGTCTTAAAATTATTAGCAGTCATTTGCTACAACTAACTGCGTAGTACAGCTAGACAGACTATTGGCTTCTGCTTGACTTTTCTTAAGACAGCCTTAGTTCTGCTGTGGGCATGATACAAGTACAAACCTTTCCACTGTAAATTACAGGGCAAGACGGTCATCATTACCATATTCATGTCAACTACTGTGGTAAAAAACACCTCAAAAATAAACTGCTGTCTAGTAATGAATGTATTGTCACTGCAGATTGAACATCACCTTCTAGAGTAAAGTAAACATGTGAAATAAGTAAGGAATAATGTCCAACATGGTGGGCATTGCATAGAAATCACAAACTGCCCAAGGCTGTTATAAGGCTCAGTGCAACAGGGGAAGGCTAGCCACCCTAGAAGGACTGTTATTCTGCATTAATGCTCAAAACCAGAGAAACATATTTTGCTTAGAAAATTAACTACTTGTCAAGTTGTCTTACATTTATTAGTAGTAAATATTATGTTTATGTCTTTCATGCAAAAATAGTTCTCCAACCTGAAGTTTAAAAGTTGGTGTTGGATATGTAACTATTTTTGCTGGGAGTATTTTACATCCAAAACATAACAGTTGTATAACAACTGAAATAAATTCCTATGTTGTACTTAACACAGACCACACAAAAAGAGACAGACAGACAAGCACATACACCTACTGCAGTGAATCACAACAGTAATGGCATGACTGCTTTCAATGTTTCCTTTATTTACCTGTATATTTTATGTAAATGATGGAGATGTAACCAGTATGTCTCCAGAGGCGTTTTGGCCACATACTGTGCTACAACTAAATTAGATAAGTTTCATATGCAGCCAAACTTTAATGTAAAATATCAAATACACTTATACTGGGACCTCATTCTTAATTTGCTCTACAGCATGTCATATTCTAAAAAATTAAATCTGTTTTTCTGCAGTTCAGCATATCATTATTGAATTGTTTAATTAAGCTGAATGCAAGCAGTAGCTAGCGAGAGGAAAGCAGATGGTAGCTTGTAGAAAAGTTTTTATGACATATGGATTTCATGTTATAAATGGGTGATCTTGTTTTTTTATCGGGCTCTCCCTATATATTAATATGTAATTTGAAATACTGATGATCCAATGAAATTTTTTCTAGTGTCAGCCCATTTTCTAAGTAACAATTACGTGCCATTTTCCCCTTGCAATATTTAAATTGCATGCCAAATAAATCATACTACAAAAACTCAGGGATATATTGAATTGTGTATATTCCAAGAATCAAACATTATTCTGCTATCCAAGGTCAACACATACATAAGATATAGTTGCTAATGGCAGAAAAATGCACTACTTAACTTTAACAGTGCAGGTAAGAGGTCCTTTTTTCCATGAAGAATGATTTACAGGCAATACAAATAAATCCATAACTAGTAATAGATTGTCAGTTAATTTAGACAAGCTGTGTATAAATGGGGCCACTGCTGAAAAAGGGCTTTCTGCCCAGCCAGACTAACCCGGTCAACAAATGTAAAATAAATAAATAAATATACAGTATCTTAATAAATCATTTGACATACATACAACTAGCAAAATACATTTGGTTATTTATTTAGCCAGATAAGTCAGAGAGCATTCAACGAAGTACAATTATTTTATGTACCATTTATGCCATTTTGCTACTTCCATTGCAGCCCTAAGTATTTACAAGTGTGACAGGTTACTGTTAACTATAATTCGGACATCAGCCCTTTGTGTGACAGCAAGCAATCTTTCACAAAACAAACTCAAAAACAACTAAAGACAATGTGAACAAATGTTAAGAGATGATAGAGGTTGGATTCTGCTGAGCACAAATACAAAACCTGTCTTTAATCTACACCCCTGCACTGAGTAGCACACACACACACACACACACACACACACACACACACACACACATGCTGACTCCAGTGTCACTGAATTAGTGATTAAGATAAATGCAAAAAATGAGCCACAACTGCTAATTATCATTGTAAATGTAACCAACAGAATTAGTAGTGGGGCCAAAATATCAACTGGTAAACTACAGTAAACATTGTCAGCACCTTATTTATTTACGTTTTATAATTTATATACAAAATATGATAAAAATGTCATACAGAGAGAATATCTGCTGTGATTTAAACTGTTCTGGAGGTAATGTGACAGGAAAGAAAGAGACTTTATTACTATATTGTGCAGGGGTCCACTATTAAATCACAAAACCTAAAATACCAATGTTCACACTCTCGAGACAGTAATACCATAAACCCAGAATCATGAATGGCTGAAGTTACCCAGGGCAAGTAAACAGTTGTCCAACACCGAACACAAACACACTGGTCGATATAACAACCACCTAGGTGGGGGGCTACATCCCCTACACCCCACTAACTATATATATTATATATCAACTCCAGGATCATACTACAGTGGGGAAAAGGCCATATTTCTAGATGGTGGGCAACTGTTTACTTGCCCTGGGTAACTTCAGCCATTTGTGATTCTGGGCATATGGTATTATCGTTTCGAGCTTGTGCACGTTGGTATTTTGGACTTCAGCATTTAGAAGTGGACCCATTATACAGCCATAACATCACTCATTCAGTGGATATGACCTCAGGAGGACAGTTAAATAAGCATGACAGCATCTATGCTTACTGTAAAATCTGAAACAATACAAATTTAAAATGTACAGTAGTGAGTGTACCTTTCAACAGCTATGACTACACATTATTGTACAACACTACATCAAGGAACAAGGGACCAGCTATTTCATATTTACTACACATTTCATACATGTAAGCTCATTGAAGTACTGTGAATGTTAGTATTGTTTCATTTTTTTATAATTTTATACTTTGCTTGTACTACAGCTATTTTTTTCTGCATCTTATATTTTAAAGCAAAACTTGTACATACTTACCATAATGCTGGATCTTTATGCTCCAACTGCTGGTAAAGTTAATTTGGACTGAAACCTCAAGTGTTAAGACTGCTCAGCACACAACACTTTCACAGTCTGTCCAATTCCACTCTTACTCCCACAATGCAAGACTATAAAGTTTTGGATGAAGCAAAAGACACATGAGGAGAAAAAACTATAGGGGATGGGAGGTTCAGATGCATCCTGTAGCTAGTGCTCTTCTCACAGAACCAGCATTAAGGTAAATATCTGTAATTTTGTATTTGATGGTACAGGGATCTGGCTGTAGAACCAATTATGAGAGAGCCCATAGCTATGTCCTCCCGGGTGGGCTGGCATGTAGAAAAATTCATTCAATACCTAAGGTCCAAAAGCAAAATCTGGTCCTAGAGGTCACACATAACTTGCAATGCTTAGCAAAGTGTTTAGATGCATTCATACACCAGAAAAGAAATATCATTAACATAATATCATTGGTTCCTGCCCTGGCTGCTGAGTGTCCCTGGTCCCAGAAGAATGTTTGTATTCTCTCTACCTCCTATCCTCCACTAAAGGACCTGCCTGGTCTTTAAGGACCCCTTTCATCCAATTACGGCCATCCCAATGCCTGGCCAAAGTTTTCTGCTGCCCCAGTGATTTGTTTTCTTCCCTGTTTCTAACGGATTAAGAAACTCTCTATATCCTATCCTGCACTAAAGGACCTGCCTGGTCTTTAAGGACCCCTTTCATCCAATTCCAGCCATCCCAATGCCTGGCCAAAGTTTTCTGCTGCCCCAATGATTTGTTTTCTTCCCTGTTTCTAACAGATTAAGAAACTCTCTACCTCCTATCCTACACTGAAGGACCTTCCTGGTCTTTAAGGACCCCTTTCATCCAATTCCAGCCATCCCAATGCCTGGCCAAAGTTTTCTGCTGCCCCAGTGATTTGTTTTCTACCCTGTTTCTAATGGATTAAGAAACTCTCTACCTCCTATCCTGCACTAAAGGACCTGCCTGGTCTTTAAGGACACCTTTCATCCAATTCCAGCCATCCCAAAGTCTGGCCAAAGTTTTCTGCTGCCCCAGTGATTTATTTTCTTCCCTGTTTCTAATGGATTAAGAAAGTATGCTACACCCAAGTCCTACTTCTTCAAGTGTATCTGTTTAATTTACACTTTACCTAGTATAGGTTGTAGACTAACTCTGTGTAATTTATCCTGTACCAAGTAGAGATAATAATTAAGCCACTGAGTCAGGAAACCAGCAGCCATACTCCTCTCTATCTGTGTTCCTACTGCCATTTTCCCATACCCCCTGAACCCATTATCTGTTTCACCCCTACCTGCTACCTTTATCACAGTTACCTTGTTGTGTTCTGCTTTCTGCACACTAGGTGGCACTCCAAGCTAGCCTTAGGCTATAACAATTCCCTCACTTTCCCTAGTTTCTTCTCTGGATCTTTTCTCAGACCTTTCCCCTTGACTAGCTGCTAATCTTCCTGCATTGTCTTGCTGCTCTTATCCCTTTCCCTTCACACTCTCTAGCTCCATTATATCTATTATATTTCCTCCCACTCCACTATACTTTTCTACCTCCAGCCTGCATTACCAAACTCTACTTACCTCTGACCACCTTCACTGCACCTGGAACCTGCTACTCTCTGATTGTCTCTGCTACCTCTTCCTCTACCTGCTCTAACCCACTCTTTTCGCCCTGTGGGCTCACTCTGCTCCCCATACCCTAATCCCAATTCCCACACACCCCAGTGCTGTTAGCTTTACACTTCCATAGCCACACCCCTACCCCTCATCTACTTATCACTAACTACTTCCACTTAACACCCCCTCCCCCAACAACGATTACTCCTTAAATTTACTTAACACCTTTACACCCTCTCCCTTACCTGTCCTTACTATAACCTACTGGTTTTACCAACTAAACTTAACTTCCTTTCCTATTGTAACCTTATAATAACTCGTATTAAACTTTTTTCCTCAGTCCACTCTACCTCTTACAACTCTCCCTCCTTCTGGCACCTTTATTTTCACCTGATACTAATACTAGACACCTTTATTTCTACATAATACAAGACACCTTCCTTCATCTCACGCCACCTTTTCCTATTCATCCTAATGGCCTCTAAACATAACTCTATTTACACATACCTCCTACTCTTACCTACTATACTAGCTTCCCTAACTCTAACATTCTCACTAACCTTCTTTGAACATTTTTCTCTGCTTAAACAGCACAACCCCTACCAACAAACTCAACCAGTATCACATATAAATTCCCTCAACTACATTAACATAACCTCTACTTCTAGCTATATACTTCCAGAGTACCATAGATCTACCCATATCACTTACTTCCATGACAAGAAACCCCCTAACAACTACTATAAGATCATAAAACCAATACAAAAACCTCAACAACATCCCCTATTAGATGGTGATATCCATCCAAACCCTGGCCCCAATACAAGACTTCCCAGTGACCCACTAAACCAAAAACCCCACACCACCTCTACCCCAACAAGTTCATTGAACTCCCTCCTGATAGCTCACCTTAACATCCATAGCATTAACAATAAAATATCCCACCTACGTGCACTCCTAGATGTGTACAAATTTGATATCCTCTGTATTACTGAAACTTGGCTTAAACCTTCAACCAAAGACCATGAGATTACCCCCCCCCCCCCAGCATATAACATCCTGAGATATGACCGCATTACCAATAGGATGGGGGGTGGCCATGTTTTATAAATCAGAACTCCAAGTGTCGCTCTTCAATGTGCCACTTCCCACAAACTCCTTTACAGAAACCCTTACAGCTAAACTTCAAATCAATAACTATAAATCCATCTATATAATCTGTTCCTATCTTCCCCCTGGAAACAATATCAGTACACTAGAAAATATACTTAGTGGCCTATCTACCCACCTATCCCAGGAAACCATTGTGTTAGGTAACTTTAATATAGACTGGGATACCTGTAGGTCCCCCAATCCCATTAACCACATAAATTGTTATGGTTTCTCACAAATGATAACCACCCCTACTAGAACCCACAAACAAAGTGGTAAAGAAACCACCCTAGACTGGATCCTCATAAACAGTCACCCTACTACTTATAAACCAGGAACCCTTCCAGAGGACATCAGTGACCATGCTCTAACCTATATAATTAAACAAAAACTTCATAGCCCTAATGCTACTATTTTCAAAACCTACCGTTCTAAAAAAAACTTTCATCTTGAGAACTTCCAAACAGAACTGAAGGCATGCGACTGGTCACCACTGCTCCATCTTCAACTTGATGAAGCAGTGACTTACTTTAATACTAAATTCCTTCAAATCCTAGACTACCATGTCCTCTATCGCTCTTCCCAAATAAAGACCAAAACTGCCCCATGGCTCACAAAACAAACTAGGCAAAAAATCCTCCTAAGAAATAAAATCTGGGCCAAGTGGAGATTCTCTAAAAGCCCATCAGATCACCTTTGCTTTAAACAATTAAGAAATGCCACCAAAAAAGAAATTCTGCTAGACAAAAAAAACTTTTACCTCCACCTCCAACAAACCCGCAATCAAAAACCACAAAATTTCTGGTCAGCTATGAACAAACTACTTCAGTCAGGGCACTCCAAGACTCCTACCCCATCAGGATTCACCCATAATAACCCTAAGCTAATCACTGATTCCTTTAACAACTACTTTACAGAAGCCATACAAATTCTAGCTAATACTCTACCACCCATTAGCACTCTCCCACCTAATACCACAACAAATCCAGTTCCTTCCTTTCACATACAACCAGTGCCGACATCCCTCATTTGTAACCTCCTTCAAAAACTCAAGCCATGCACCCCTTCTGCTGACTGTCCACCAGCAGAATACCTGCAAATTGCAGCTAAAGCCATTGCCTGCACTATTTCTATCCTTATAAATAGAACTATTACAGAAAGTAAAATCCCTTTTATATGGAAGGTCTCTCACATCATCCCTCTACATAAAGGTGGGACATCAACTGATATTTCCAACTTTAGACCAATCGCCCTACTCTCTCCTATAGCTAAAATAATGGAAAAATGTATCCACCGACAACTACTTGACCACCTCCTCCACAACAATTTACTTGCCAACTGCCAACATGGCTTTAGACTATTCCACAGCACTACAACTGCCCTGCTATCCTTTTCTGACTGTACAAACAAAAATCGTAACAATAACTCTCTTTCCTCTGCACTATTTATCGACTTTTCAAAAGCCTTCGATAGGGTCTACCATAATCTGCTTATTGAGGTACTAAAAGCCCATTCACTGGACGCACAGGCATTACTCTGGTTTAAATCTTATTTAGACAACTGACAGCAAGCAGTCCCTTGGGATAATAAGCTTTCAACTCCCCTCCCTGTAAACATTGGAGTACCTCAAGGCTCAATCCTAGGCCCTTTTCTCTTTTCAATGTTTATTAATGAACTAAATACTAAAATTCCTCAAGCCACTGCATACAATATATTGATGATTCAACTTTATTCTGCTCAGCTAGGTCCTCAACCTCAGTCCAGACCCTCACCCAAACTGTATTTCATACTGTGGAAAACTGGTTCATGCAATACTGCCTCCTCCTGAACCCCAAAAAACAAAATTATTACTCTTTGCTCCTACTCAAAAATCATCACAAATTCACTTCACAATAACCTCTAACAATGGAACCACCATATCCCCTGGTACTACAACCTGTCTCCTGGGCATAACCATAGACAACAACCTTAGCTATGATGATCATATTAACACTACCATAAAGTCTGTCAACAAAAAACTAGGTTCCCTGTATAGAATCAAACACTTCCTTACACCAACAGCCAGAACCACTATTGCCCAGACCCACCTAATCTCTACCCTGTTCTATGCTTCTGCCATTTATACCAATCTTTCTGAAAACAACCTTAACAAACTTGTCACTAGCTATAATAACATAGCCACATTCGCCACTGGCAACCCTTTCAGAACCCACCACTGTCTCAACCTCAAACAATTGGGATGGTTAGAACTGCAGCACCAACTACTCTGTCGTCAACTTAATATAACCCAAAAGATACTTTACCACCCTAATAATACCCCAATCCTCACTAATCTGACTACCCCTTACAAAAACCTTACAACTCTTCGCTCAGTCAATAAGCTTCTAGTTTCCACTATTAAATCTAACAACAAAGCTGGGGACTCACTATTCACTAACACAGTGGGAAACGCCTGGAACCAGCTTCCAAGTGAACTTTCTACTCTCTCTTCCACACATATTTTTAAAAAACATCTCAAAGAACATCTTAAAACTCACTGGCTTTGTCCCTGTACAAACCCTGACTGATTTTCCACTTTACACCAAAGCAGACACCCAAACAACCACCACCTCAGAACACAACACCTGCAACACATAGACCTCACAGTCAGAGTGTCAAACAGTCACAGCCCTTAAGGCCAAACACAATGCCAGACACACTAGTCATTGGTGACTCCATAGTCAGACACACTGACGTCCCACTCACCAGACTGAGTAAGGAGAAGGTCACAGTAAGCTGCCTGTCGGGCGCTAGAATCTGCCACATAACGCAAGCACTCAGGTCTCTCAACAGCAGGTACAAATACGACTCAGTCATTGTCCACACTGGTGTAAACGACCTGAGACGTACCTCCTTGGACTACATGAAAAGAGACATTGAGGAGCTCTCTGATTATGTAGCCCAGGCAGGTATGACCCTGACCTTGAGCAGTATCCTACCTTCACCAAGAATGATGCCACAATACAGAGATAAGATGATCAGCTTTAACAATTGGCTTAAACTCTGGTGTCATTCAAAGGGGATCCAATGTCTGTCTGCCTGGGATGACATGCTGGACAAGCCACACTGCTTCGCAAGGGACGGCTTGCACCTGTCACCCCTGGGATTCTGGATATTGGCAAAGGCTCTTGCCACCCCCATAGTGTCTTTTTTAGGCAAGGCTCAAATTCTAAACCTACCACCCTAGAACACAAAAAAGGAAAAAAACTAAGGGTAATGCTGCTCAATGCCAGAAGTCTAAATCTCAAAATGCACGCACTCGAGGCCCTTCTCAGTATGGAGAACATCGATGTCTGTGCAGTGACAGAAACCTGGTTCAAGGCTCCTGAGAGCACCCGAGCACTATCAGGTTTTACCTCTTATCATGCGTTCCGGCCCCAAAATCCGGACAATACCAAGAAAGGAGGGTATCCATATTCATCAAGGACACCCACACCTCAAGACTGGTGGCAACGCACGATGCATCGGAGACCATCCAGGTGCAATTAACCATAGGCAAGACTGCTCTGCAAATTGTAGCATGTTACAGGCCACCCTCACAAACTCAGGAACCTCACATGGCCTTCCTGAAAACACTAGAGGGGATAAATGTATCACCAAACACCATCATACTAGGTGACTTCAATTACCCTAATATAGACTGGGAACACTACTCAAGCCCAAACACCCTAGCCCAAAAGTTCCTGGAATTCATAAACTCAAATGCCATGGAACAACTAGTCACCATCCCCACAAGAGGAGAAAACATACTTGATCTCATCATCACGAACATGGGAGCACAATGTTCAACACCGAAGTATACCCCTCACTGGTGAGATCAGATCACAAACTAATCTTGCTGGAGGTCCTCATCCCACCCCACCTGAAATAAAAAGACCACAGTAAAGAACTTCTCGAAAGCCGACTTCACACTTCTAAAGACTAGTGTGGTCTCCTTTAAGGCCCCGAGCCGGCGGAAAACAGTACTCAAGCCGCTGAATCACTTACAAATGCCTTCTACCAGCACCTGCAGGACTGCATGGATAAGGCAATCCCAAGCAAAACAAAGACTCTTTGTACCAAAGGCAAGCGTCCAGTCTGGTGGACCCCAGCCATAAACAAACTCTACAACAAAAGGAGGAAGCTACTACAAGATAGAGCAAAATCCTTAAAAGGTAAGACACCCTTGATCACTATAAGTAAAAAACTAAGAGCTCTCATAAAATCATCGAAAGCAAATTTTGAGAGAAAAATAGCTAAAGACTCAAAAGACAATCATAAGGCCTTCTTTAGCTATGTTAGAAACCTGGGAGGAAACTCCCAGATATGCTCAGAACTAGTTCAAAATGATGTGAAGATTACTGATCCTGCAGACATTGCCAACATACTGGCTGACAGGTTCAGTGCAAGCTTCTCCCCCCCCCAAAAGGAGAGATATCTATACCAAGTGATTGCAGCCCCCAAACATCTCCAACGCCCAAGTGAGAACTGCTCTCTCCAAAGCAAAAAACACAGCATCCATGGGACCTGATGGTGTCCCCGGCTGTGTGCTCCACGAACTCAACGAGGAATTAAACCCACAGCTAGGACAGCTGTTTAATCATAGTCTTACCTCTGGATACGCATTCCAGGAGTGGCGCACTGCAACTGTGGTCCCACTTCACAAAGGCGGTGCCTCCACCGACCCTGGAAATTACCGCCCATTAGCTTGACAAGCCTTATCTGCAAAGCCATGGAGAGGATCATAATGGACCTCATAAATAAAGACATAGGGAATTTGCAGACTTTGGATCCATCCCAGTTTGGCTTTGTCAAAGGCAGATCATGCCTTCTAAACTTGGTTGACTTTTTGAAACAGTCACCAAAGCCATTGATGAGGGAAAGGCAGTCCATACAGCCTACCTCGATCTGGCGAAGGCCTTGATACAATACCCCACTCGGGTATCATTGAAAAACTCATCAGCTTAAATGTTAACCCATACATCACAAGATGGGTTGCAAACTGGCTGAGTGACAGAACCCACAGGGTCAGAGTTGCTGGCGCCATGTCAGACTCAAAGCCTGTCACAAGTGGTGTACCACAGGGCTCAGTCCTGGGCCCACTCTTGTTTGGCATCTACTTTTCCGAAGTACAAGCAAACACAGGAGGGTTATGGCTGACAAAGTTTGCAGATGACTGCAAACTGGGCGCCATAGTAGAAAACACATCTGACACAGATATCCTTCAGAAGGGTCTCACAGAAACGGATAACTGGTGCCAGAGCCATGGCCTAAAGTTAAATGCCAAAAAATGCATAGTCATACCATTCGGGAAAAACAAGGTTACCCCTAGCTACCAAATAGGTGGCAATCCACTGAGCACAGAAGAAGTTATCAGGGACCTGGGGACCCAGGTTGATAGCAGTCTGTCATTCGACACCCATGTAGCTAAAGTAGTTAGGAAGACCTTCTACATTGCCCACCTTATCATGAAGGGATTCTCATCTAGATCAAGGGAGGTCATAGTCTCCCTATACTCATCACTCATCAGACCAATGATTGAGTACAATGCCCCATTCGAATGTATCTGACCCGACACTTGCAGCAGCTGGAGAGGCCACAAAAGTTCCTCACCAAAAGGATAAAGGGTCTCAAACATCTGTCCTATGCTGCCCGACTGAAAGAACTCCAGCTCTATTCAGTCGCCACCGCTTGCTCAGAGGTGACCTTTGCCTAACATACAAGGCCATGTCAAACCCAGATTTGATGAATATGCTTCACCTCAAAAATCTAGATCCGTCAGAGCCACAAGGGCGGAGACTTAAACCTCGACACGGCTATTAATAGGATGTGCTGGAGGGATAGATTCATCACCCAAAGACTCCCTATGCTGTGGAATAAAATCCCGGTATATGTGAGGCAGAGCACCTCGCTGGCCTTGTTCAAGAGAAATCTTGACCAATGGATGGGAGATCGCAGATATACCCCAGGGATTACCTCAGTGTCACTGCTCGACAGAGGCACAGCAAAATAATGGGTATAGTTCCCCATACTAAAGGGGTGGAGTAAGCCACAAAACTATGGGCTAGGCTTGTAAATGCCCTCGGGCAGATAGCCTAGTATGAACCTATGAACCTATGAACCCATTCCTAGTCTCCCTTTTACTTCACTTCTCTACTGTACTATATTGCTCAAACCATTCTCTGTCCTTCTGTACTGTACTATGTTGCCTACCTGTACTAACAATTAAGCTAACCTCAAACCATCCTCTGTCCTAAAAAAAAAAACATTTTTATAAATTTTGAAAATTAATACTCTTTGTGTTTTTTTCACTCTCAAATATTGTTTATTTTTCTGTACTTGATCTTAGTTCATTCCCCACTAAATAACTCTGTACACATTATTTTTTCTCTCAGATATTATCATCTGTATTTCATCACAGCTTAATATATTATATTAATATTGTATAATAAGTTTCTGCCTATGCTTGGAGCTCCCTGGGCCTCTACTGAAAATGGACATGTATCCAGTTAGACTAGCCCGGTCAACAAATGTAAAATAAATAAATAAATAAAAATAAAAAAATTAAATGAGATATTATGGAAGAAGACAGCTGATGAAGGCAGAAATGTAAAGATAATCTTCAGATGCCATTCATTAGAGATGCCAGCAACAACTTGTTTTAGTCCACAAGACATCAGAGGCAGATGGAAAGAATACTTCTAGAAGCTTCTGAATGAAGACAGCAATAATGCCCCATACATAGCCAATGATAAACGACAAAGAAAAGCCCATCCTAGAATAAGTAAGAACACTAAGGAAAATAAAGGCAAGGAAAAAAGCAGGCTCACATGAGGTCACTGCAGACATGATCAAGATGCTGAGTGACTTAAGGGAGAAATGGCTTCTGAGGGAAATCATAGCAGCATGGAGAAAAAGGCATACATCAGATGACTGGAGAAAAGTAGTCTAGTGTAAGTGTACTAAAACAAAGAGGACATCCATGACTCTGGGCAGTAGAAAGGTATCAAACTCTTTATCACACTGCATGAAATGTTATAGAGTGTGGCTGATAAATACGCAAAGTAGTACAAAGTAAGATGGGAGCAGTTTAGATTCATATGAGGGTGCAGTACAACTGACCTGATGTTTGCAGTGAGACAGTTTAGAAGAAGCCAGAGATGAGAAAAGAGCCCAACTAGGCATTCCTAGACATGGGGAAAGCATATGACAAAGTCCCAAGAAATATGATTTGGTCAGTCCTGCAAAGTTGTAAGTCCTAGAAACATTGGTAGAATTATCAGTACATACTATGCAGTAATCAGACTCACAGAGGTGTTCCTAGTGGGAGTTGGATGCATCAGGATTCAACTCTGAAACTACTGTTGTTCATACTGATGACGGCCTGACTACATTAGCAAACAGGTTGGAGGATACACATCAGCAAAGCTATTGTATTCAGCCAATCTGGCATTTCAAGCAGACTCGGAATGGAAACGTTAGCAAGTGATATGGGAAAAGAATGCAAAACTGATGAAACTGAGTACAGACAAGACAGTTGCTATGGCAGCAAAAAGGTGAACTCAGAAGAAGCTTAAAACTGAAACAGAAGGGGGGAGTGGAACAGGTTAACAACTTAGTTCTCTGGGAGGGGTGGTTGAGAACAAGTGAAGCTGAATGAGGAGGTCGAAACTAGAGACAGAGGGACTGCAGCACAATAGTGTCAAGGGTAGTGTGTGAAAGAATGCCAAAGAAGCTGAAACATAAGGTGTATAAAGCAGTGGTATGGCTACTACTATTGTATGGTACAGAATCCTGGGCAGTGAAGATAGACGTGGTGGAGATGAAGTGCCCAAAATTAGTGGTAAGTGTAGATTACTGTGTGTATTGCACCTAGTCAGCCATTGTAGGTTCATAGGCAGGTACTAGGCTATTAGCCCTATGGCCTATATAAGCCTAGCCAAAAAGGTAGCTAGATAGCACGTGCATAAGTTACTGAGCACATGCAAGATCGATGCCATTTTGTATAGTCAATTATGAGTGAATGCAGGCATGAATGGAGATGCACATGTGAGGGTATTTGAAGTAATGAGTCAATCAGTTAGCTTAAATATATATTCCAGTTATCACTTCCGATGTGTATATGTATAATAAGCAACTTGAACCCATCACAGTGCCTCAGTGTCTTATTTGAATACAAGAGACATGTGACAGTACGATGCACACTGTGGGGACAGATGAAGTGCCTGAGATGAGTGGTAGGACGCACACTGTGGGACAGATGAAGTGCCTGAGATGAGTGGTAAGATGTACACCGTGGGACAGATGAAGTGCCTGACATGGGTGGCAGGATGCATACTATGGGACAGATGAAGTGCCTGAAGTTAGTGGTAGGATGCATGCTGTGGGAAACATTAACAAATAATAACTTTAGAGCAGAAGTTGAAGTAGCTCTACTTGCTGAGAATGTCGGAGAGAACAGATTATGGTGGTTTTGGCACATGAACAGTCTGGAAAATATTTTCAGTAGGCAGTATCTTTAAACGCTGAATATCAGTTTTCTAAACTGTGTTCTACATAGATTTGGTCAAAGGCAAACTGGTCAAAACCCTGTTTTGTTAAGTTTTCTCCCTACAGATCCTATCAGAAATGCTACTCCTATGTTATCTGAGTAGACTCTCAAACCAGACTGTGGGGCACAGCCCCCCACAAACATCTGTAACAAAGGCAAACTGACTCCAGGATCACACCATGTCCATGGAAAGGGCATACTCAATAAAACAGGAGTTGAATGAGTTTGTTCCCAATAATGAAGACCCTACCCATTATTCACACTTCCTGAATAAATCCTGCATTTGTTTTTCTAAATTAAATTTATGAAATAATATTTGGAGGACTAACAAAACAAGAATGTGAAGATAATATATATATATATATATATATATATATATATATATATATATATATATATATATATATATATATATTTGTGACCATTGATGCAGAACATTACTAATATCGGGTCTATATTATAATCTCGAAGTTATGGAACATCGAATACAATATGGTCGACACCATATTATTGAAGTTCCGTAACTTCGAAAATAAAAAAAAATTTGAAACATGAAATACTTACCCTGACTGGTTTAAATTACCCCTCATACCCCCTGCTACTTAAATATACCAACTCCGAGATCGCGCTACAGTGCAGGATAGGGAAATCTTCCCTTTCCGCACCATACTCCATTAAAGTGTGATCTCGGAGTTGGTATATTTAAGTAGCGGGAGTGTGGGGGGTGCAGGGGGGGCTTGCCCCCTGCCTAAACACCCTTTATTTGTTGTTTTTTTTTCAGGGTCTAGTAGAATTTCGATGGTTTAATGGTTCGATCACTAAAGTTTGATCTTTAGTGATTCGAAGCATTAAACTTTTGAGATTCTAATATAAACCCACTAATATCAGCTACTAGAATTGAAACAGAAGAAGCATGGGGATGAGAGTTCCAGGTTAATACTACATTCAAAACAGAAAAATAATACAATAAGGCCTAGGATTCATGATGCTATCCCTTGTCCCAGGTTATTTAAATCCCTGGGATCATTAGTGAATATCGTACTCAATGAAGGTGGCGACATTCCAGAACTTTATTCAATATTCTGTCTGTTCATACTGATTTGCAAATCAGGAAAAAAATGAGACATAGCCAAGACTCAGAGTAGAAAACAATCAGTCCCTGAACAGAGGACACCAACAATGAAATACAGCACTGTTCCTAGGGTGTATTTACAAGCAAACACACACACACACACACACACACACACACACACACACACACACACACACACACACACACACACACGCATGCACACTCGCACACACACACACACACACACACACACACACACACACACACACACACACACACACACACACACACACACGATGAGTGACCCAAAAGTTATAAATCACCTTCACAATGAGAAGATAAAGAGTGATTACATAATTTCCTGTAGACAATCATTTCCTGTTGTCAAACAAAACAGCAAATGGAAGGAGGTGCAGCATGTCAAGCTCAAGATCATTTTCCTGGGGAGTGAACTGATATATACTCTGTTCTGACTGCACTGCACCTACCGAGAAATATGCCCGAAGCAGATCACAGTTGACGGTATGAGGACCTTAGACTTGTGAAAAATAATAGACTACAGGTGGTATTCACAGTCCCAGGTTTTGGCTGAGCATAGTGGTAATCAGCAAAGAGTGATGGTACATTGTTATGTATGTAAGGTTAGTGGGGATCATTCACACAGACTACAGAAACGCAGAGGATAAACATGCCTCCCTACAGCAAAAGTGCAAAGTACTTAAGGGTTAAGCATTAAGAAGAAAGCTATTATACAGATAAGGTACCCTAAACTTTAACATATTACTACAGTTCATAGAGATAAATGTAAAATAACCTAATTTGCATACAAAAGACATAAAGGACCCTGAACTTACATGATAGCACCATATTTACCTGGGGATTACTGAAGTTACACAGTAAATTAGTTAGGAAACCGCCGACTTTTTAACGGAAGGGCAAATAAAAGAAATATGGCAAATTAATATGCAACCATTTAAAATGAGGTAAGATTTGTGGTCACTTCAAGAAATGTTTGTTTTATTCAAATGATGGGCATAGTACTTCATGGGCATATTATGACAGGCATATTACTGACATTTGTAAATGGGAAATCATTACAGCAGCAGGGATAAATGATTATTGATCAGAGAAAAAATGCATTTTGGAGTCTTTCAGTGATTCTGCATAGTGATCCTATTATGATCACAAAAATGTGGTAGGGGCTAATGAAAAGACAGACGTGTTAACAAACTACTTTATTTACTTTATTAATGTATTCCTGGTAGTGTAATCATCATTCAGCACAACTTCACTTGGCTGGAATCTTCATGTGTAATATCATTATGGGGGTTGTGTCACATAACTTTTTTATTTTTCTGAGGATGGCAGGTGTTGTTTGACTGATAACTGTTTTTGTGTTTGACTGTGGCACTGGGGCAGAGAAAGGACAACTTCACTTAGTTTTTACATGGCCAGCAAGCATCTATGAGGATTGCACAGCAGATACTGTATAACATGCACATATACATTTTTATCAAAGAATGTGTGGACAGAGTGAAAATTTGACTATGAATCTCAAGTAGGCTTAATTAGCACATACTGCTTTACATAATATCTCATTTACATCTCATCAAATTAATTTGCTTACACTATCTCAGCCATCGTGCATTACCGTAAATGGTCTCTATGTATCACCACCTAGCTACATTCATTCACAGACAGCGTGGTTACCTGTAAAGCGTTTGCACTATGACTACAAATACCAGCCTATGTTCTGTAAAAGTGCATTTTACTTTCAAACTTAGTGCAACATTTAAACATTGCTTGGTAAAGGAAAGCACTGCAAAAGAATATGAAGTGGCTAAAATGTCAGTACCTCAGAGTGCACTACACCAAACCACTGAGAAGGCAGTCTTAGATGTGGCATGAGCAGTCAACATACTGAAATAATATATTTCTTACAAAAAACAAAAATAGCAAAATAACCATGCATAAAAAGACTGCTTGCAGAAACAGATCATTCTCTCTACACAGTAATAATAACAGCCTATTTAATGCTGCATTCTGTATGCAATTAGGAAATTCAATATACAATTAAGGAATTCAGCAAGCATCTTCCTTGATTAGCAGGTTCCTAAACTCCCATGTATCTATAAAAAGTGAATGCAGAGGTGAAGGTCTCTGAAACCTTCTCTTTATGAAAAATCAAACAGCCTCCTTGCATGGTATTGCTTTTAACTGAAATGTGTTTATTTTACCTAACAGCAAGCAAAACAATGTTTTCTTAAGAAGTAAAAGCATAAACCAAGGGACCACATGTTCAAAAGAGGATGAAAATTTATTTTTACAAAGTAAGCTTGCTGAACAAATCACAAATATGCATTCCGTAGGTTCATAGGTAGGTACTAGGCTATCATCGCTAGGGCCTATGCAAGCCCAGCCAAAAAGATACCCTGGCTTTTGCCACCCAAGAAAATTATTTTCCTGTGCCACTGTTGAGCAGAGCCACAGAAGTGATCCGCGGGGTGAATTTCCTATTTCCCATCCAATCATCAAGATTTTTCTTGAAGAGTGCTAATGAGGAACTTTGTTTGATATAGATAAGTAGTTTATTCCAGAGTATGGGAAGTCTCTGGGACAGGAATCTATCCCTCCGGCATGTTTTGTTTATTGTAGTGACAAGGTTTAGGTCCCTAGAGCATGCAGCTCGGAGGGATTGGGATTTCTTTAAGTGGAGCATGTCCAACAGCTCTGGGTTTGACATAGCTTTGTATGTTAGGCAGAGATCACCTCTGAGTAGGCAATATGTGATGGAGTAAAGCTGAAGTTCTTTCAGACGGTCTGCGTAGGGCATCTGTTTGAGGCCAGTAATCCTCTTTGTGAGGTATTTCTGTGGCCTTGCCACTTGTTGTATATGTCTTGTGAGGTACATAACAAAAGGGGCCAGTTGTTGTAGATGTCTTGTGAGGTACATACCAAAAGGGGCACTGTACTCTATAATGGGTCCAATGAGTAGAGGGGAACAATTACCTCTTTTTTTCTGGATGAGAAACCTTTTGTGATGAGGTGTGCCACGTACAAGGATTTCCTGACTGCTGTGGCGATGTGTCCCAAGGTCTCTTATCACACTTTTGGTGTTAAGTATACTACCGCCTATGTTGTATTTCATGTGTACAGAGTTTTTACCAAAGGGGATGACAATGCACTTTTTGGCATTGAGCTTGAGGCCATGGCTTTGACACCAGGCATCTGTCTCAGTGAGGCCCTTTTGTAGGATGTCCACATCGTTAGGCATTTCAATTATTGCTCCTAGTTTGCAGTCATCTGCAAACTTCATTAGCCAAAGACCTTCTGTGTTAGCCTGTACTTCAGAGAAGTAGATACCAAACAGGAGAGGACCCAGGACTGAACCCTGTGGTACTCCACTTGTCACTGGTCTGAAGTCAGATTTGGAGTCTGCTACTTTCACAGTATGGGTTCTGTCAGTGAGCCAGTTGGCAACCCATCTTGTGACATAGGGATTTATACCAAGTTTAGTGAGTTTATCTATAATTCCAGAGTGGGGGATGGTGTCGAAAGCCTTGGCAAGATCTAGATAGGCTGTGTGAACTACCTTACCCTCATCTTTGGCTTTGGTGACTGCTTCAAAGAAGTCTATCAGATTTAGGAGACATGATCTGCCTTTTACAAACCTGAACTGGGTGGGGTCCAGAGTTTGGAGATTACCAATTACTTTGTTTATAAGTTCCATGATGATACGTCCCATTGCCTTGCAGACCAGGCCTGTCAGGTTAATGGGACAGTAATTCCCGGGGTCCGTTGTGTCTCCCCCCTTGTGGAGTGGGATAACCGTTGCTGTGCACCATTCAGCGGTCACAAAGCCTGAGGTGAGGCTATGACTGAACATGGTACATAGGTGGGGTGCCAGTTTGTTCTGTAGTTCATGTAGAATGCAGCCTGGGATGTTGTCTGGTCCCATGGATGCTATGTTCTTGGCTTTGGAGAGTGTGGTTTTTACCTGTGCAGCCATGATTACAGGCACTGAACCTATCTGCCAGGATGTTGGCAATTTTAGTTGGGTCTGTATATTTAGTGCCATTGTGCTGTAACTCAGAGCAGATCTGAGTGTTGCCATTGAGATTCTTGACAAAGCTATAGAATGCTTTGTGGTTGTCTTTAGAATCAGTGGTGATTTTGTTTTCATAACTAGCTTTGGAGGATTTTATCAGGGATTGCAGCTTCTTACTGAGGCTGACCAGGGAGCTCCTCCACTCATGGCATTTTACTCTCTTTTGCAACAGTTTCTTCCTTCTGTTGTACAGTTTATTTATGGAAGAGGACCACCAGATTGGCTTCCTTTTTTTGGAGGATAGCGTCTTGGTTTTGTTTGGGATAGCACGAGCCACGCATTTGTGTAAGTGCTTATAAAGTGCAATTGTGTAGGATTCAGTAGTCGTAACTGTATTGTCCATCTGTATGGGTGTCATGAAGTTCACCACTTCTGTCTTAAGAAGCATGAAGTTGGCTTTGGAGAAATTTATTACCGTGGTTTCCTAAATGGGGGGGTGGGGGCAGGATGTGGATATCTAGGGTGATTAGCTTATGGTTGGATCAGACCAATGAGACGTTGACTTCAGGTGTGGAACACCGGTCACTCATTTATTTATTTATTTTATTTTATATTTGTTGACCGGGCTAGTCTAGCTGGATACATATCCATTTTCAGCAGAGGCCCGGGGAGAAAAGCTCCAAGTATGAGAAGATTACTCCATACAATAGTTAGAATAAAAAAACAAGCTTAAAATACATTATAAAGCAAAAA
Organism: Protopterus annectens; assembly: GCF_019279795.1. Classification (NCBI taxonomy): domain Eukaryota; kingdom Metazoa; phylum Chordata; order Ceratodontiformes; family Protopteridae; genus Protopterus; species Protopterus annectens. The sequence continues at coordinate 1,560,320,915 of NC_056725.1, forward strand.
AATGTTTGTAAAGAGAGTACAAGTAATTTGTGTGATCCAAGTTACAGAGTCATGGTATAGGTTTAAGCAGCAATCAAGCCATGAGTTTTCTGGTACAATCAGCACAAGTTTATACAATATTTGAAAAAAAACAAATTGACATTCACTTAGTCAAAGAGGGAGAAAGAGAGTAGGCTGGAAAATATAAATAGTAGTAAAGAGTTAGCTTGTAATAATTAAAAGTGTGGTGGGGCAGTAGCCCAGGAGGCAGGGGAAAAGGGGAAGTGAAAGGAGGATAAGTAATGTTTAGTCAGGCATTGAGCTGGGACAAAGCCAATGTATTTTTAGGTGATATTTGAGGTGTTTCTTAAAGAGTGGAGTAGATGAGAGAGAGGTTAGTGTTTTAGGAAGATTGTTCCAGATTCTGTCCACGACATTGGTAAAGAGTGAGTCACCAGCTTTGTTGTTGGATTTATTGTTGGCAATTAGTAACTTGCTAGCTGAGCGTAGTGTTGTAAGATTTTTATATGGGGAGATCAGGTTAGAGAGGATAGGAGTATTAGTAGGGTGGTACAGAATTTTTTGTGTGATCACAAGTTGATTGTATTGTAGTTGGTTTTGTAGTTCTAACTATTTGAGTTGTTTGAGGTTGAGACAGTGGTGGGTTCTATAGGGAGAGCCAATGGCAAATCTGACTATATTATTATAGCTAGTTTCAAGCTTGGTAAGATTGTGCTTAGATAGATTGGTATAAATGGCAGAAGCATAGAATAGGGTAGAAGTAAGATGAGCCTGGGCAATGGTGGTTCTAGCCAGTTGTGTAAGGAAGGGTTTGATTCTATACAGAGAGCCTAGTTTTTTATTGATAGTTTGAATAGTATTATTGATATGGTCATCAAAGCTGAGGTTATGATCAATGGTTATGCCCAGAAGGCATGCAGTAGGATGAGGGGAAATACAAGTTCCATTATAGGAGGTAATAGTGAAGTGGATCTGTGGAGATTTTTGGGTGGGAGTGAAGAGTAATAATTTGTTTTTTTTGGGGTTGAGGAGGAGACATTGATCAGTAAACCACTTTTCAACAGAGTTAAATACAGTTTGAGTAAGGGTTTGGAGAGAGGATAAGGACTTAGCAGTACAGATTAGAGTAGAGTCATCAGCGTATTGTATGCAAGTGGCTTGTGGAACAACAGTGTAGAGATTGTTAATAAAAATAGAAAAAAGAAGAGGGCCTAGGATAGAGCCTTGAGGGACTCCAGTGTTCACAGGAAGGGGTGTGGAAAGATTATTGTCCCAGAGCACTGCTTGATGTCTGTTATCTAGATAGGATTTAAACCAAAGAATAGCTTGTGGGTCAAGAGATTGGGCTTTTAGAGTACTGATAAGTAAGCTATGGTTGACCATATCAAAAGCTTTTGATAGGTCTATAAATAGAGCAGATGAGAGAGAGTTATTGTTTCGATTCCTGTTAATACAGTCAGTAAAGCTTAGTAGTAGTGGTGCTATGAAAGGGTCTAAAGCCATGCTGACAGTTAGCAAGTAAGTTGTTATGGAGCAGGTGTTGAAGTAGTTGATGGTGGATACATTTTTCCATTATTTTGGCTAATGGAGAGAGTAGAGCAATTGGTCGGTAGTTGGAAATGTCAGTGGATTTACCTCCTTTATGCAAAGGGATTATATGGGATACTTTCCATATGGAAGGGATGGTACCTTCTGTGATTGTTCTGTTTATAAGGATGGATATTGGATAAGCTAAGGCTTTGGCAGCTACTTGAAAGGTATTCTGCTGGGAGGTTATCAGCAGAGGGAGTACAAGGTTTGAGTTTCTGAAGGAGTTTACAGATAAAGGAAGTTGGAACAGGTTGTAAATGTAAGAAGGGAAATGAACTGTTTGTATTTTGTAAAGGAGAGGGGGTGGTGGGTGTTAGTGTTTTTGTTAAAGTTTGAATAGCTTCAGTGAAGTAGTTGTTAAAGGTATTAGCTATTTGCAAAGGACTATAATGGGGAATAGAGTTTGGGGCTGGAGTTCTAGCCTGCCCTGGTTTGAGAAGTTTATTAATGCCTGACCAAACCTTTAGAGGGTTGTTAGAGTGTGATTGTTGAAGTTTGGAATAGTAGTTTTTTTTGTCTAACAAAATGTCTTTTTTTGGTAGCGTTTCTTAATTGCTTAAAGTATAAGTGATCAGCAGAGTTCTTTGAGGCTCTCCATTTAGCCCATATTTTGTTCCGTAGGAACATTTTTTCTCTGGTTTGTTTTGTGAGACAGGGGGCTATTTTAGTCCTTACACGGGAGGAGTGGATGGGGGTGTGGCTATTTAGGATTTGAAGGAATGAAGTATTAAAGTAAGAGACTGCTTCATCCAGTTTGAGTTGCTTTAGAGGTTACCAATTACATGCTTTTAGCTCGATTTGAAAGTTTTCTGCTTGGAAGTATTTTTTAGAACGAAAGGTGACCATATTGTTATTATTAGAGCTGTATTTCTTTTGTTTTATTATGAAGGTTAGTACATGATTACTAATGTCGTCTGGGAGTGTTCCGACTTTATAAGAATCAGGATGACTGTTTATAAGGATCCAATCGAGAGTAGTTTCCTTTTTACTAGGTTTATGGAATCTTGTGGGGGAGTTTATAATTTGAGTGAAGCCAAATAGGTTTATGTGGGTGTTTGGATTAGGGGAGTTACATGTGGTCCAGTCTATGTTAAAATCGCCAAGTACTATAGTTTCTTGAGGTAGGAGAGTAGATAAGCTGCTAAGAATGTTTTCGAGAGTGGTAATATTATTACCTGGAGGGATATAGGAGCAGATTATATAGATAGATTTAGCACTATTAATTTGAAGTTTGACAGTAAGAGTTTCAGCATTGGTATTTGAGGGTAATAATACATCAACAGGTGAAACAAGAAGTTCAGATTTATGCAAGATGGCTACACCCCCACTTTTTTGGATGTACGGTCGGATCTTAGGATGTTATATCCAGGTGGGGTTATTTCTAGGTCATGAGTAGAGGGTTTTAACCAAGTTTCAGTTAGGCAAAGGATATCAAATGCATGAGCTTGTAAAAGAGCACGCAGTTGGCTAATTTTGTTATTAATGCTACGGATATTGAGTTGAGCTATTCTGAGTGAGTTTCCTGATGTTATAGAGAAGGAAGCATCGTTTCATAGTTTCATAGTGTAGTACTAGGCTATCTGCCCTGGGGCATTTGTAAGCCTAGCCATAGTGATGTGGCTTTTGCCACCCCATGAAATGGTACAAAAATGTACAGAATAAATCTAGAATACTGTGCCTCTGTCTAGTAGTGACACAATGAAGGTCCCCTTATATAATAGAATTAGTTTACTGTGCCCCTGTCTAGCAGTGACCCAGATGTGACCCCTGGGGTAAATTTTCGATCTCCCATCCACTCATCAAGATTTCTCTTGAAGAGAGTTAGTGAGGGGCTCTGCCTAATATGAACTGGGATCCTGTTCCAAAGCATGGGAAGCTTTTGGGTTATGAATCTATCCCTCCAGCATGTCCTATTCATACTTGTGCCGAGGTTTAAGTCTTTAGCTCTCGTGGTCCTGATGGATTTGGATTTTTTGAGGTGGAGCATGTTCATCAAATCCTGATTGGACATGGCCTTGTACGTCAGGCAGAGATCACCCCTGAGCAGGCGGTATGCCACTGAATAGAGCTGAAGATTCTTTAGTCTGGCGGAATAAGACATATGTTGGAGACCCTTGATCCTTTTGGTGAGGTACTTCTGTGGTCTCTCCAGCTGTTGCAAGTGCCGGGTGAGGTACATACCAAATGGGGCATTGTACTCAATCATGGGTCTGATGAGGGAGGAATATAAGGGTACAATGACATCCTTGGATCTGGATGTGAATCCCTTCATGATGAGGTGTGCAAGGTAGAATGTTTTTCTAACCACTTTGGCAACGTGGGTGTCAAATGAGAGGTCGCTGTCTACTTGGGTCCCTAGGTCTCTGATTACTTTTTCCGTACTCACTGGGTTGCTGTCTATGTGATAATTTGTGGGTACTTTGTTTTTTCCAAAAGGGACGACTATACATTTTTTGGCATTTAGTTTAAGGCCGTGACTACGGCACCAGTTGTCCGTTTCAGTGAGGCCTTTTTGTAGGATGTGTGTGTCAGCTGGTGTATCGACTATGGCGCCTAGTTTGCAGTCATCTGCGAACTTTGTCAGCCAAAGCTCTCCCATGTTTGCTTTAACATCTGAGAAATAAATGCCGAACAAGAGGGGTCCCAGGACAGATCCCTGTGGGACACCACTTGTGACTGGCTTTGAGTCTGACATTGCTCCAGCGATTTTAACTTTATGGGTTCTGTCCTTTAGCCAGTTTGCAACCCATCTAGTGACATAGGGGTTTACTTTTAAGCTGTTTAGCTTATCTATGATGCCTGAGTGGGGTATTGTGTCGAAGGCCTTAGCCAAGTCCAGGTATGCTGTATGGACTGCTTTGCCCTCATCAATGGCTCTAGTGACTGTTTCGAAAAAGTCAACCAGGTTTAAAAGGCAGGATCTGCCCTTCACAAAGCCGAACTGGGTGGGGTCAAGTGTCTGTAGGTCCCCTATGTCTCTGTTTATGAGTTCCATAATGATTCTTTCCATAGCTTTGCAGACCAGGCTAGTTAAGCTTATGGGGCGGTAGTTTCCAGGGTCTGTAGAGGCACCCCCCTTGTGGAGTGGGACCACTGTTGCTGTACGCCAGTGTACAGGTACATAACCCAAAGTAAGGCTAAGATTAAATAGCATTTTTATGTGTGGGTTTAGCTCCTCTTGGAGTTCTCGTAACACGCACCCCAGGATACCGTCAGGTCCCATTGATGCTGTGTTTTTTGCTTTGTTTAGGGCGGTTCTCACTTGGACATCTGAGATGACAGGGAGATTACATTCAGCTGGGATAAGTATTTCTTCTTTTGGGGGTGAAGGAGGTGAGAAGTTTGCACTGAACCTGTCAGCCAGAATGTTAGCAATATCTGTGGGTTCAGTGTATTTTTTGTTGTTGTGAACCAACTCAGAGCATATCTGAGTGTTTCTGCCCAGGTTTCTAACATAGCTGAAGAAGGCTTTGTGGTTATCTTTAGTGTCCTTAGCTATTTTTCTCTCAAAGTTTGCCTTGGATGTTTTTATGAGAGAACGTAGTTTTCTGCTAATGTTGATCAGAGACGTCTTCCCTTCATGGGATTTCGCTCTGACGTGCAGTAGCTTCCTTCTTTTGTTATATAATTTGTTTATGGCTGAGGTCCACCAGACAGGACGCTTACATTTGGTGGAGAGGGACTTGGATTTGTTTGGGATTGCATGATCCATGCATTCCTGGATATGTCCATAGAAAGCATTTGTGAAGGATTCGCATTGCGGGATGTGGTATCCACTGGCACAGTGGGCTTAAAGGATACCATCTCCTTCTTAAGAAGAGTGAAGTCTGCTTTTGAGAAGTTTTTCACTGTGGTCTTTTGTGCTGGGGTGGAGGTGGGATATGTATATCCAGGGTGATTAGTTTGTGGTCAGATCTCACTAGTGAGGGGTATACTTCCAGTGTGGAGCATTTTGTCCCCATGTTTGTGATGATCAGGTCTAGTATATTTTCTCCCCTAGTGGGAGAGGTGACTAGTTGTTCCAGTGCATTTGAATTTATGAATTCCAGGAACCTTTGGGCTAGGGTATTAGGGCTAGAATAATGTACACAATCTATGTTTGGGTAGTTGAAGTCTCCCAGTATGATGGTATTTTGTGATACATTCATATCCTCCAATGTCTTCAGGAAGGCTGAGTGGGGTTCTTGAGATTGGGAGGGTGGTCTGTAACATGCTACCAGTTGTATAGCAGTTTTGCCTATGGTTAGTTGCACCTGTATGGTCTCTGTTGCTTCATGTGTTGCTACTAACCTGGAGGTGTGGGTGTCCTTTATGAATATGGACACTCCCCCTCCCTTTATGGTTCGTCCTGGGTTTTGGGGCCGAAAAGCATGATACGAGGTATAGCCTGGTAGCGCTGGGGTGCTCTCAGGAACCTTGAACCAGGTTTCAATTACTGCACAGATGTCGATGTTCTCCATGCTGAGGAGTGCATCAAGTGCCTGCATCTTGAGATTTAGACGTCTGGCGTTGAGCAGCATTACCCTTAGTTTTTTTCCATTTTTGTTTTCTAAGGAGGTGGGTTTGTCTTTTGAGCCTTGCCTAAAAAAGGCATTATGGAGGTGGCAAGAGCCTTAGCCAATATCTGGAAGCCCAGTGGTGACAGGTGTAAGCCATCCCTTGCGAAGCAGCGTGGCTTGTCCAACATATCATCCCAGGCAGACAGATATTGGATCCCCTTAGAATGACACCAGTACTCGAGCCAATTGTTCAAGCTGATCATCTTGTCTTTGTATTGCGGTATCATTCTTGGTGAGGGCAAGATGCTGCTCAGGGTCAGGGTCATACCAACCTGGGCTACATAATCGGAGAGCTCCTCTATGTCTCTTTTCATGTAGTCCAGGGAGGTACGTCTCAGGTCATTCACACCAGCATGGACAATGATGGAGTCATATTTGTACTTGCTTTGGAGTGACCTGAGTGCGTGTGTTATGTGGTGGATCCTAGCCCCCGATAGACAGCTCACAGTCACCTTCTCCTTGTTCAGCCTAGTCAGTGGGACATCAGTGTGTCTGACTATGGAGTCACCTATTACTAGTGTATCAGGCAAGGTGTTTGGCCTTAAGGGCTGCGATTGGTCGACACACTGATTTATTGAAATATGTGTTGCATGTGTTTTGTTTTGAGGTGGTGGATTTTTGGATGTCTGCTTTGGGAGCCTCTGTTGTTTTGGTAAGTTTTTTATTAGAGCCTCCGAGTATGTCTTTGTGTTTTTATGTGTTTGGTTTGCAGTTGTGGTAGGTCTATGTGGGACTGGGATTGTTGTGTGTGTGGTTGCCATCTCCTCCTGTCTGGTCATGCCAGCCCTGAGTTGAGAGAGTTCAGCCTCCAGTTTGGCTATATAGTTGCATCTCTCACATGTAATTGTGTTTATTGGGAGGAGGAGAGGGTTGTCTGTGTACATGAGACAATTGTAGCATTGACTCAAGATGCCCAGATTGACCAGCTGAACTGGAGACGACGCCAGTAATCTACCACTCGACATGCTAGAACAGTATAAAGGGGTGGTATACCTTTAAGGGAGGTGGGTATTCACAGGGGTGGTAAGTAGATGTAGTGCTTTACTTAGCACGAGAGTGCTTACTTAGTAGAGAAGTATTGAGAACAAGTGCTAGGCTTTTAATACAGTGAGTAGTCTGGTTTTACTAAGAGTAGAGCTTCCTTAAGGGAAAATTTGAAGAACAGACTTGGCGGAGCCAGAAAAAGTTTAACCGGCGCTGCACTATGCGCACGACCGCGCAAAGCCGTGCAAACGCGGATTTTAAGCAGTGAACTACAAAAGAGCTAGGAATGGTCCCAAACAACCAATTACTACAGCTTCTTGTGCTGAGGTCACTTCCCCCAAGGACAGGTAGGCTGCTCAAGGCTCCCCACTCCCACTGGTGAGCAAAGAAACTTCCTTCTATCCAAGTAAGGTAATGGACAACACAGGAACTACACCACAGCCCAGAATACATCAATGCCTGTAAACTGGTCTAAACTAGTCGAGGAAGGCGGGAAAACAAGGATTATTTTTTTGTTTTTTTGGTAGAAACACACAGAAAATGCAGGGACAGTGATAAATTAGTTACACAGGCTAGCACACTTTAGTGGGCAGCCTCCACAGTTAAATTAAACAAACAAGCAAACTTTCGATCAGATTCGACTAAATGTAACTTTAAGTGCAGATTTTAAAATAATGCAGCAATCAGTTAAAAAACAGTTCAGGCTAGTTCAAAGTAAGCTACAGAAGCTATTTCCAGTGGAAAAAAAGCAAAGATACTTAAATCCAGAAGGTAGTCGCTTTTTCGAGTTCCTTGCTGCTAGGACCACTCTGTAAACCCACGTGGAGCTTGTCTGAGCAGTATAGCCAGAAAAAAACGCCCAGAGGCGGATTTTAAGCAGTGAACTACAAAAGAGCTAGGAATGGTCCCAAACAACCAATTACTACAGCTTCTTGTGCTGAGGTCACTTCCCCCAAGGACAGGTAGGCTGCTCAAGGCTCCCCACTCCCACTGGTGAGCAAAGAAACTTCCTTCTATCCAAGTAAGGTAATGGACAACACAGGAACTACACCACAGCCCAGAATACAGCAATGCCTGTAAACTGGTCTAAACTAGTCGAGGAAGGAGGGAAAACAAGGATTATTTTTTTGTTTTTTTGGTAGAAACACACAGAAAATGCAGAGACAGTGATAAATTAGTTACACAGGCTAGCACACTTTAGTGGGCAGCCTCCACAGTTAAATTAAACAAACAAGCAAACATTCGATCAAATTCGACTAAATGGAACTTTAAGTGCAGATTTTAAAATAATGCAGCAATCAGTTAAAAAACAGTTCAGGCTAGTTCAAAGTAAGCTACAGAAGCTATTTCCAGTGAAAAAAAAGCAAAGATACTTAAATCTAGAAGGTAAATGATTGTTTTTCTAGATTGTCAGTTTGTGGAATTGGGCCAGGATTAGGATGAATGTCTCCACCTATTACAAGGTTTAAAGAATGTGTCATTGCAGTTTTTTATAATTTTATAGTACTTGGGTTGACTTATCTTGTTGGGGAAGTAAGTAATGTGGGTATATCTGTGAAACCTAGGAAGTAGGTAGGTTGAAGTAAAGGTAATGTTGCTTTGAGAGAGAGAGTTGGGGTGTGTAGTTGGTATTGTTTGCTGTTGAGGGGGTACTTTACAGACCAGAGAGTAGTGTTCATAGTAGGTAAGGGTATAAGTTAAGATAAGGAATATTAATGAAGAAGAAAAGAGAAGATAGTTTTTGAGGATAGGTGTATGTACATAGGCCATATTGTAATAGTATGGTAGAAAGGTTAAGTAAGTTATAAGGTAGGCTAAAGTGAATAATTATGTAGGGAAGAAAGATATATAGTATGATAGGATAGTTAGAGGAGGTTTGAGAGAGAGTAGGTATGAGGCTGAAGGTAAAGAGGAGTGGTCTAGTAATATGCAGTAGTGTGCAGATGATTGAGGAGGGGGATTAGGGGAGGAGTTGATAAGTTAATGTGTTAGGTGACAGGTTGAGAGGAAGAGTGGGTGTGGCTAGATAGGTATAAGTTAAACAGCACTGGGGGTGTGTGGGAATTGGGGGTAGGGTAGGGGAGCGGAGTGAGCCCGCAGGGCGAACGGAGTGCGTCAGAGCAAGTAGAGAAGGAGACAATCAGTAAGCAGTAACAACCCAGAGAGAGAGAAGGTGGAGCAGGTAAGAAGGTTTCAGTGGAGCAGGTATGATGGAAGACTATGGGTAGTGAGGAGGGCAGAATAAGGAAATTACTAGTCTGCAGAGGGTAGGGGATGAGAAGAGTGCAGAGAAGCAGCAGGAATAGATAGATTAGGAGAATAGCTAGGCAGTAGGGCAAGGGAAGAGAAAAGAAGGAAAGAATGTAATGAGCCAAAGCTAGTAGAATTGAAAAGAGAGTAAGGGATCTAGGCTAGATTAGGCTGCCACCTAGTGGTCAGAGTTAGTATAACATCAGGTGACAAAGTTCAGAAGTATAGCAAGTAGGGAAAGGTAAGCTAAATGGCAGGGAAACAGTATATAGATGATAATGGTCCTAGGGAGGAGTCTGGCTGCTGGCTTTCCTGACTCAGGATCTAACAATCAGTTAATAGGGTTTAAAAAAAAATGAAAATAGATTTGTTTACAACAAGGGGCAATGATAATACATACTTTGCCAAATACTGTTCAAACAGGTGAAAAGTACTGGGGCAGCAGAAAAGGAAGTTCCAAGTTGGCAGGCTGGAGGTAGATGAGGGAATCCTTAGTAGTCAGGCAGGTCCCTTATTGCAGGGTAGTGGATAGAAAGCTAGGAGGGTAGGGAGGTAAGATAACAGGGTATTAATAATGTATTAAGGCAGAACAATTAGCTATAGTAGACAGATAGGTTAGGTATTTCAATCAGTTCTACTTGAAAATTGTACTAACAACATACTAATGTAAATGTTCTGATAAGGCCTGGTTAAAATACTCACTCTAGCAATAAAGCAATTTCTAGCACTTCAGAAAAGATATACGTACTGGCCTAGGTATCATATAGATAAAAGACTTACACTTCAGATATCAGGATAAAACAGTATGCATAGGCAAATAAGTTCCTATACCATTAGCATTCTAGTTTAGCAGTAGAGACACTAACAGGATAAAATAGTCATACAGAGTGACAATCCTCAGGAACAGGTCAGGAGAGATAAAAACATAGGGCTAGGCAAGTTAAAAAGAGCACATAACAGCCACTTGGTGTGATAGTCGTAATTCCCACAGAGGATCGGCATGTATCCACCTAAAATATATATTTTTCAGTTGGAGTGTATCTCCTGTGCAGTTAAATAATCAAGGCTCATTGCATTTGACTGTTAGGAATACAAGTAATAGTTCCAACAGAGAAGTATCCATCAAACACCTTTCATTTAACTCATTAGGAAACAAATAAGCAGAAAGTTAGCCATGCAAGGCAGGCTTATACATAGTAGGAATAGCCGTGCCAAAAAAATACAAGAAGTTCAGGCACGCTCAACAAGCAGAAAAGCCAAGGGTGGAATAGCAAAAGAAAAAAATAAACAGGGCTAAAGTGGTAAAGAAATTAGGCAAGCATAAAGTTCAATATAATCCCAAAGCTACGCTTAAGCTAATTCACAGGGCTAGCTTTAATTAGCTGCACTGATTGGGTCGTGGTTGAAATGTGTCATAACAAAAGCATTAATGTTATGCCGATGTACAGTTTGATCGCTAAGAGTAGTTTAGTAAGTAACACAGTTGATTAACTGTGCTACTACATGAAAGGCAATGTCATATATTTTATATTCTTCAGATTTATAGTAAAATAGTGTAAAAGGAAGTGTTTAGAAGGGCCAGCAGAGTATACTACTAAGCATTACCCCTGGCTAACATGGCTGTTATGAATTGAATGGATTTATACATTCACTGAGAAGGAGCTATGATTCACGTTCTGCAGAACTGCGCAACCACAGTCCACGTGGGGGAACGCTCACACCAAGTAGCTGCCAGCGTTGATATAACTTCAATAGCGAGGACACCACATTAACCACAATAGTTGATTTAACATGTTGTAAGCAAGACACAAACAAGTTGTTGCTAGCAAACGGACACAAAATAATCACGGTCGCTGACTAAAAACAAATTTAAACAGAAGAGTCGCTATTATACACGGAGTACAATATGCACATTCTACAGTTAAATTACCCTTAACAGGGTACAGTAGGTAGCTAGCAATTATACTACCTAGGCGGCACGGACTGAAAATAATCACGGTCTCTGACTAAACATATTTAAATAGAAAGTCGCTAAAAACTCACAGAGTTCAATATGCAAATTCTACAGATTGTATTACCCTTATCAGGGTACAGCAGGTAGTTCTAACAAATTCATACCAACTTTAGAACAGTACAAAAACAGAATTCAAGGAGAACACAGGATATGAATGATACTTACAGCTATGAGAGTAATACCGGGTCAGGAGCACACAGCAGCCGGGAAGAAGACTGAGGAGTAAAAGAAAGGCGCCCCGATCGTCTACCCCCTTATATGCCCTAGGGACAGGATATGAGGTGGAGGAGGGAGGAGACAGGGATAGGAAGGGCAGATAGGTAGGGGTGGGAGGAGACAAGGATCAGAGGGGCAGATAGGTATGGGAGGAGCAAAGTAAGCTAAGGACAATACACGAGGAATAGGAGGTGGTAGCCAGGTATCATAGATTTTAGAGATACCTGAGAAGAGGAAACCTAAAGTGAAAGAGAAGTGGACAGACATGGCAGTGAGCAGCAAACATAAAGCATGAGAGAATTGGAAAGGGGTAGGAGAGGGAGTAAAAGTATAGTGGAGTAAGGTTAGCAGTACATAAAAGTTAAGTATATTAAGGACAATGCCGAGGCTTGTGGTGAACAGAGATAGCACAGGTAGTAGAGCAAGTAGAGAAGGAGACAATCAGTAAGCAGTAACAACCCAGAGAGAGAAGGTGGAGCAGGTAAGAAGGTTTCAGTGGAGCAGGTATGATGGAAGACTAAGGGTAGTGAGGAGGGCAGAATAAGGAAATTACTAGTCTGCAGAGGGTAGGGGATGAGAAGAGTGCAGAGAAGGAGCAGGAAGAGATAGATTAGGAGAATAGCTAGGCAGTAGGGCAAGGGAAGAGAAAAGAAGGAAAGAATGTAATGAGCCAAAGCTAGTAGAATTGAAAAGAGAGTAAGGGGTCTAGGCTAGGTTAGGCTGTCACCTAGTGCTCAGAGTTAGTATAACATCAGGTGACAAAGTTCTGAAGTATAGCAAGTAGGGAAGGGTAAGCTAAATGGCAGGGAAACAGTATATAGATGATAATGGTCCTAGGGAGGAGTCTGGCTGCTGGCTTTCCTGACTCAGGATCTAACAATCAGTTAATAGGGTTAAAAAAAAACGAAAACTGATTTGTTTACAACAAGGGGCAATGATAATACATACTTTGCCAAGTACTGTTCAAACAGGTGAAAAGTACTGGGGCAGCAGAAAAGGAAGGTCCAAGTTGGCAGGCTGGAGGTAGATGAGGGAATCCTTAGTAGTCAGGCAGGTCCCTTATTGCAGGGTAGTGGATAGAAAGCTAGGAGGGTAGGGAGGTAAGATAACAGGGTATTAATAATGTATTAAGGCAGAACAATTAGCTATAGTAGACAGATAGGTTAGGTATTTCAATCAGTTCTACTTGAAAATTGTACTAACAACATACCAATGTAAATGTTCTGATAAGGTTTGGTTAAAAATACTCGCTCTAGCAATAAAGCAATTTCTAGCACTTCAGAAAAGATATACGTACTGGCCTAGGTATCATATAAATAAAAGACTTACAAGTAAGTTCCTATACCATTAGCATTCTAGTTTAGCAATAGAGACACTAACAGGATAAAATAGTCATACAGAGTAACAATCCTCAGGAACAGGTCATGAGAGATAAAAACATAGGGCTAGGCAAGTTAAAAAGAGCACATAACAGCCACTTGGTGTGATAGTAGTAATTCCCACAGAGGATCGGCATGTATCCACCTAAAATTTATATTTTTCAGTTGGAGTGTATCTCCTGTGCAGTTAAATAATCAAGGCTCCTTGTATTTGACTGTTAGGAATACAAGTAATAGTTCCAACAGAGAAGTATCTATCAAACACCTTTCATTTAACTCATTAGGAAACAAATAAGCAGAAAGTTAGCCATGCAAGGCAGGCTTATACATAGTAGGAATAGCCGTGCCAAAAAAAATACAAGAAGTTCAGGCACGCTCAACAAGCAGAAAAGCCAAGGGTGGAATAGCAAAAGAAAAAAATAAACAGGGCTAAAGTGGTAAAGAAATTAGGCAAGCATAAAGTTCAATATAATCCCAAAGCTACGCTTAAGCTAATTCACAGGGCTAGCTTTAATTAGCTGCACTGATTGGGTCGTATTTGAAATGTGTCATAACAAAAGCATTAATGTTATGCCGATGTACAGTTTGATCGCTAAGAGTAGTTTAGTAAGTAACACAGTTGATTAACTGTGCTACTACATGAAAGGCAATGTCATATATTTTATATTCTTCAGATTTATAGTAAAATAGTGTAAAAGGAAGTGTTTAGAAGGGCCAGCAGAGTATACTACTAAGCATTACCCCTGGTTAACATGGCTGTTATGAATTGAATGGATTTATATATTCACAGAGAAGGAGCTATGATTCACGTTCCGCAGAACTGCGCAACCACAGTCCACGTGGGGGAACGCTCACACCAAGTAGTTGCCAGCGTTGATATAACTTCAATAGCGAGGACACCACATTAACCACAATAGTTGATTTAACATGTTGTAAGCAAGACACAAACAAGTTGTTGCTAGCAAACGGACACAAAATAATCACGGTCGCTGACTAAAAACAAATTTAAACAGAAGAGTCGCTATTATACACGGAGTACAATATGCACATTCTACAGTTAAATTACCATTAACAGGGTACAGTAGGTAGCTAGCAATTATACTACCTTGGCGGCACGGACTGAAAATAATCACGGTCTCTGACTAAACATATTTAAATAGAAAGTCGCTAAAAACTCACAGAGTTCAATATGCAAATTCTACAGATTGTATTACCCTTATCAGGGTACAGCAGGTAGTTCTAACAAATTCATACCAACTTTAGAACAGTACAAAAACAGAATTCAAGGAGAACACAGGATATGAATGATACTTACAGCTATGAGAGTAATACCGGGTCAGGAGCACACAGCAGCCGGGAAGAAGACTGAGGAGTAAAAGAAAGGCGCCCCGATCGTCTACCCCCTTATATGCCCTAGGGACAGGATATGAGGTGGAGGAGGGAGGAGACAGGGATAGGAAGGGCAGATAGGTAGGGGTGGGAGGAGACAAGGATCAGACGGGCAGATAGGTATGGGAGGAGCAAAGTAAGCTAAGGACAATACACGAGGAATAGGAGGTGGTAGCCAGGTATCATAGATTTTAGAGATACCTGAGAAGAGGAAACCTAAAGTGAAAGAGAAGTGGACAGAGATGGCAGTGAGCAGCAAACATAAAGCATGAGAGAATTGGGAAGGGGTAGGAGAGGGAGTAAAAGTATAGTGGAGTAAGGTTAGCAGTACATAAAAGTTAAGTATATTAAGGACAATGCCGAGGCTTGTGGTGAACAGAGATAGCACAGGTAGTAGAGCAAGTAGAGAAGGAGACAATCAGTAAGCAGTAACAACCCAGAGAGAGAAGGTGGAGCAGGTAAGAAGGTTTCAGTGGAGCAGGTATGATGGAAGACTAAGGGTAGTGAGGAGGGCAGAATAAGGAAATTACTAGTCTGCAGAGGGTAGGGGATGAGAAGAGTGCAGAGAAGGAGCAGGAAGAGATAGATTAGGAGAATAGCTAGGCAGTAGGGCAAGGGAAGAGAAAAGAAGGAAAGAATGTAATGAGCCAAAGCTAGTAGAATTGAAAAGAGAGTAAGGGATCTAGGCTAGATTAGGCTGCCACCTAGTGGTCAGAGTTAGTATAACATCAGGTGACAAAGTTCAGAAGTAAAGCAAGTAGGGAAGGGTAAGCTAAATGGCAGGGAAACAGTATATAGATGATAATGGTCCTAGGGAGGAGTCTGGCTGCTGGCTTTCCTGACTCAGGATCTAACAATCAGTTAATAGGGTTTAAAAAAAAACGAAAACAGATTTGTTTACAACAAGGGGCAATGATAATACATACTTTGCCAAGTACTGTTCAAACAGGTGAAAAGTACTGGGGCAGCAGAAAAAGAAGGTCCAAGTTGGCAGGCTGGAGGTAGATGAGGGAATCCTTAGTAGTCAGGTAGGTCCCTTATTGCAGGGTCGTGGATAGAAAGAACTATGAGAGTAGTACCGGGTCAGGAGCACACAGCAGCCGAGAAGAAGACTAGATCTAGGATATTTTTGCCCCTGGTGGGGTTGTGGATAATTTGATCCAGGGCACTGGAGTTTATCAATTCCAGAAAGCGTTGAGTGAAGGAGTTGGTACATGAGTAGTTTTCCCAGTTAATGGTAGGGTAGTTGAAATCACCCATTATTAGGGTGTTTGGTTGAACCCTAATAGTTTCCTGTACATCAAGAAAGGAGGAGTGGGAATCCTGGGGCATGGTGGGAGATCTGTAGCAAGCTACAATTTGGATTGCAGTTTTGCCCAGAGTTAGTTGCACTTGGATAACCTCGGATGCATTATGCTGAGCAACTAGCCTGGAGGTGTGGATATTCTTAATGAATATGGACACACCTCTGCCTTTGGTGTTCCAGTCCAGGTTGCCAAAAAGTGTGGTATGAGTTATAGCTTGGTAGTGCAGGGGTGCTCTCTGGAGCCTTGAACCAGGTCTCAGTCACTGCAGAGATATCGATGTTCTCCATTTTAAGGAGTGCCTCGACTGAGTGCATTTTGAGATTTAGTAAGTATAACAAAGAGCACGAGTGCAGCAAAAGTAAGGTTTAAAACGACATAGTTTAATTTCCAGTGGGTGTACACAAACGGATGAGCGCTTTCACAATAAATGCTTCTTCAGATCCTTCTAGTGAACACAGAAGTCCGCTCTTTATATAATAGATCCAATTAACCAATCAGTAACTGCTCATCATGCATGATCAATCCTGTCTCTGTCTCACTGGGAAATTTCCATATTCTTAAGCCTTTCTACACTTGGTTTAGTTTCAATGAACGTTTTAAGTAAAGATTGTTAGCTTGCAGGCCTTGAGAGATTTAGACTTCTAGCCATTTTGAGATTTAGACTTCTAGCATTAAGTAGCATCACCCTCAGTTTTTGCTTGCCTGTTCCTGTTACGGTGGTGAATTTGTCATTTGAACCTTGCCTAAAAAAGGCACTATAGGGGTGGCAAGAACCTTAGCCAATATCCGGAATCTCAGGAGTGGCAGGTGCAGGCCATCTCTGGCAAAGCATCGTGGTCTGTCGACCATGTCATCCCAGGCAGACAGATACTGGATCCCTTTAGAATGACACCAGAAGCTTAGCCAATTGTTGAAGTCAATCATTTTCTCCTTGTACTGAGGTATCATTCTGGGTGATGGCAGAATGCTACTCAGGGTTAGGGTCATACCTGCCTGGGCTACAAGATCGGAGAGCTCTTCCATGTCTCTTTTCATGTAGTTCAGGGAAGTACGTCTCAGGTCATTCACACCAACATGGACAATGACAGAGTCATATTTCTACTTGTTGTGGAGTGACCTGAGTGCATGGGTTATGTGGCGGATCCTGGTACCCAACAGGCAGCTGACAGTAACCTTCTCCTTGTTTAGCCTGGTGAGTGGGACATTAGTGTGCCTGACTATAGAGTCACCTATGACTAGTGTGTTGGGTACGTTGTTTTGCCTTATTGGCTGTTGTTGAGTGGCACACTTAGTCTGCGGGCTATGTGTCTTTTCGGTTGTGTTGGGGAGTGGAGGTTGCTTGCATTTCTGCTTTGGAGGTCTCTGTTGCTTGAGCAGATTATTACTGAGATCCTCCGCGAATGTTTTTGTGTTTCTATGTGTGGATTTTGGTGGTGTAGATTTAGTGAGACTGTGATGAGTGTGGTGTGGTGCAAGTGTTTACCTTCTCCTCTTGACTGTCAAGTTCAGTCTTGGTTGGAGAGAGCTTTATCTCCAGTTTGGCTAGATAAGTGCATCTCTCACAGGTTGTAGTGTTGGGTGGTAGGAGGAGAGGGTTGTCTGTGTACATGAGGCAATTTCTACATTGCCCCCAAGATGCCCAGATTCATCAGATAGACAGGAGAGAACACTGGGAGCTGACCCTTCGATATGCCTGAAGAAAAAACTATTTTCCTCTAGATAAGTGAGGAAAGTGAGTACAAGAGCTGTTTTTCTCTAAGCAAGTGAGGAAAGTAAGTACCAAAACTGTTTTCCTCTAGGTAATGAGGAAGGTTGAGTGCTTAGTCAAAGAAACATTAAAAGCAGTTCTTACAACTTACTTTTCAAAGTAGGATACTGTAGGAATTCCTTAGAAAGACAGAATGCATAATTGCAAGGATATGAAAGTGGGCATGTACAGTGGTTCAAATTACATTAGTCTTAGTCAAAGAAACATTAAAAGCAGTTCTTACAACTTACTTTTCAAAGTAGGATACTGTAGGAATTCCTTAGAAAGACAGAATGCATAATTGCAAGGATATGAAAGTGGGCATGTACAGTGGTTCAAGTTACATACGACTTCTCACATTGAAAACCTGACCCTGTTTCTTTATTTTATTGGTTGAGTCACTTTTGCTTACCAGGTAAGTGGAATGATTTGGAAAGGACACTTGAAACATGATCTTGGAATTCAACAAAGTATGCTATCCTTCAAAAGAGGTACTACCGTACAGAGCATATACTTGAGTATGCAGGAATTCATAAAATTATTCATAACATATCTTGTACTGGAAGACTAGGGAAAACAATTATGACTGGAGTTGATACAGACTCACAACCAACATTTTTTGCTGTTTTTTTTTTTTTTTTTTCAGTTTGAGGCAATGTTTCTTATTCATTTCAATGGCTGTGGTATTAAGCTATCTACTGAATCTTTAGGAAGTCACTATTCTAGTTAGGAGGTATTTTTTTAATTTCTTTTAACTCATTTGTGCCAGTAGAACTCAGGAAGTTTGCACTGCAACTTCCAGTGGGCAGAGCCTAAGCCTTTTGACAGAATCAAATTATGTCTTCACATTTCAAACAAATGATCATATCTCTGGAACCATAGAGGTTATGAAAGAAGTATAAATGACAAACCATTCAGCTCAAACTATTTTATTGTCATAGTATTCTTCCGGTTCTAGGTCTTAAAATGAATTTTATAAGTCACAGTAAACACAGTAACTATTACATTTGTAGTATTTTGTAAACACTTAATATCTCAGCAACCCCTCAAGTTACACACATACTGTCAGCAACATTTTATTCATCTATGTGAAGAATAAAAACGGCTAGAGATAAAAACAAGGTGCAGAAAATATATAAGGCAAAAACAGAAAAACTGCACCAAGTTGACACACAAAAAACGACGTTTATTCAAACCAAAAACAAAACAAAAAAGAAAAGGTAAGCGCTTTCAAAACTGCTGTTGCTTCATCAGACACTGCTATAAAATAACAAGCAGCTTAAATAGTCGCATTCAATTAGCTGATAAAAACCAGTCACATGATGCTATGCAAAGACAGATAAAAGGTATAGTGAACTGCAAATGGGGAAAGAAATACATTACACTAAATAATCACTAAAACCTAATAATAAAGCCACAAGCAAGTTAAAAGACAATATTGTAAAAATATATAGCAATAAATACATAAAAAAAAAATATATATATATATATATATATATATATATATATATATAAATACAAACTAAAATCAAACCTAATGTTAATGTTTAAGCCGTCTAGCTTTTAGAAAAGGTTTCAGGGAAGTAGTACCATTAAGACCAGGGTATTTCTCTGCATTAAGTCTAAGGATCCAATTTGTTCATAGCTCTCTGTAGTATTCCCAATGTCCCCACCTCGTATACTACTAGGTATACTTTGAATAACAAAAAACCTAAAGGTATGGGAACTATCAGTATGCATTACATGATTAGCTAAAGCATTAGTTTCCTTACAATTAGTAATATCTCTGATGTGTTCCAATATTCTGTCTTTCAACATCTTATTAGTTTTCCCTATATAATATACAGAACATTTTTGACAGAAAGAAAAGTACACTACATCTGTAGTCCTGCAATCTGAATACTGATGGCTAGAGATAGAAAATTTTCGAGTTGGGTGTGCACTGCTTGTGCCAATAGCTACACCAACCTAGCTTTGGTGTGCTGGGAGCAGCAGACTATTTTTTCTGTTGATAATCCTTTCCTTTTATGGTATGTTCGCTTTGTAGATGATGTTTTTATGTTGTGGAAGGGACATGGCTCTGATATTCCTAGATTTATTGATTATTTACATACCACAACTGAATTCCTGAGATTTACTTACCATAGCTCAAATACAGAAATCAATTTTCTTGATGTTACGGTCAGGAGGTCTGGTTTTAATCAATTCAGTAGTAGTGGTGTAGTAGTGTTTACCACAAACCTACAAGGAGAAATACATTTTTACATAAAACTAGTATGCATCCAAGGCATATCCCTAGGAATGTCCTGAAGGGACAAGTTTTTAGGACTTTGCATCTCCACAACAGCAATGAAGAAGCAGAAATAGCTCTTGAAAGTATTAAGTCTGATTTTTTAGAAAGGGGATACTCATTATCTGATATTAATAAAACAATATCTGAAGCATGGAAATTGAGGGACACTAGATGTAGACCCTATCTTAGAGAAAATATTAATAGCCACACTTTAGATAATAGTTTGGCAGCTAAGAATGATTTCAGGGTTGTTTTTCAGTTTTCTTGTGATGTTAATCAGTATACGCAGATTATCAGGAGACATTGGCATTTGCTACAAGAAGTTCCAGGACTAATTGAAAAAGTTGGTGAAGTTCCAGGTCTAATTGAAAAAGTTGGTGAGGTTCCTTTATTTTGCTTTGGGAACAATAGATCTCTCAAGCAACATTTATGTAATAGGGAAGTCTCTGAGACTTTCAGTTTCCCTACACACATCGATACATTTCCTTGCAGAAGATGTACTGCTTGTAAATACATATTTAGTAAGAATACTTATACACACCCAACTTGAAAATTTTCTATCTCTAGCCGTCAGTATTCAGATTGCAGGACTACAGATGTAGTGTACTTTTCTTTGTCAAAAATGTCCTGTATATTATATAGGGAAAACTAATAGGATGTTGAAAGACAGAATATTGGAACACATCAGAGATATTACTAATTGTAAGGAAACTAATGCTTTCGCTAATCATGTAATGCATACTGATAGTTCCCATACCTTTAGGTTTTTTGTTATTCAAAGTATACCTAGTAGTATACGAGGTGGGGACATTGAGAATACTACAGAGAGCTATGAACAAATTGGATCCTTAGACTTAATGCAGAGAAATACCCTGGTCTTAATGGTACTACTTCCCTGAAACCTTTTCTAAAAGCTAGACGGCTTAAACATTAACATTAAGTTTGCTTTTAGTTTGTATTTTATATATATATATATATATATATATATATATATATATATATTTATGTATTTATTGCTATATATTTTTATAATATTGTCTTTTAACTTGCTTGTGGTTTTATTATTAGGTTTTAGTGATTATTTAGTGTAATGCATTTCTTTCCCCATTTGCAGTTCACTATACCTTTTATCTTTCTTTGCATAGCATCACGTGACTGTTTTTTATCAGCTAATTGAATGCACCTATTTAAGCTGCTTGTTATTGTATAGCAGTGTCTGATGAAGCAACAGCAGTTGTGAAAGCGCTTACGTTTTCTTTTTTGTTTTGTTTTTGGTTTGAATAAACGTCATTTTTTGTGTGTCAACTTGGTGCAGTTTTTTCTGTTTTTGCATTTTATTCATCTAGCTGAGTGCTTTCATATTAGACTAAAGAGTTCTGTCTGTGTTACTTGATTGTTGAGATATTTAGAAAAATGTGAAAATATATAAATTAATATAAAAACAACAGTTAATATCTCTTTACCTGCACTAGAAAAAGGATAAATATTAATGCAGTTCAGTTTGCCATTGTGTAAGCTTTAAGATGAAATCTTTTGAAAACTTATACATGACTTGTTTTTGTAATTATTGATGCAAATATGAACAAGCAATATTTGACGCCTAGAGGCATCAGCAGGAGTAACTGCAGATGCACCTGGAGGTGTCACTTGGATGTAATGAGTTAAGTGCTAGGAACCATAGTAGTGCCATGGGGAATACATCTGAGATTTGTTAGGTTTATAGTTAGCTCTATTTTAGGTAATCTTATTTAGTTTAAATACATCGTTTATGCAAAAAGAAGTTTAAAAGGAGGAGAGCAATTTTCAAGACTCCTTCTTCTTCCAGGTTTTCAGTCTTTTTTTTTTTTTTTGGCTTTTTGGCGCTAGGCATTTCAAGTGGTCTGAAGTCTTCTCCAAGCACTTTGGCTCTGCCGAGTTTGGAGCCAGACGACTCTCAGAACCATAGCTTTCCTGGCGGATCCGATCCTAGGAGTTGGAGTCGACTCCAAAGTTGTTGGAGTTGTCTCTGTCCCTTGGAGCCTTGACATTGGGCAGAACTCCACCTTGGGTGGACTGCCTTCAGGGAAGAGGGAGTCAATGGGGTGGAAGCATGACTTCTTTCTCCTTGGGACGTACTGCTTTTGAGATGGTGGAGACAATTTTCTGTACTTCGGCAAGAAGGATGGTTTCTCCCCTTAATATCTCCCTTCATGATCTCGTGTGTCTTTGTAACTTGAGCCTCACCATTTGGCTCCACAGAGGCAGACACTCCAGGTTACCTAGCAGGGTATCACCATTCTTCTGATACTTCCCTGCAATGTCCCACCAAAGAAGTACCTCAGACGAGAAAGTGCAAAAGGGGGCACTTGGATTCCACACAGGAATACAAGGCACATCCCGCCCCCACCCCCCATTAGGGAAACCACCGTAAAAAATTTATCCAAAGCCAACTCCACACTTTTTAAGACAGATGTGGCAAACTTCACAACACCCATGCAGACGGACAATAGAGGTACGACTACTGAATCCTACACAAATGCACTTTATAAGCACTTACATGAGTGCATGGATCATGCTATCCCTAACAGAACCAAGATGCTATCCTCCAAAAAATGGACGCCAATCTGGTCATCCTCTGACATAAACAAACTCTACAACAGAAGAAAGAAACTGTTGCAAACAAGAGTAAAATCCCTTGACTGGAGGAACTCCCTGGTCATCCTCAGTAAGAAGCTGAAATCCCTCATAAAATTCTCCAAAGCTAGTTATGAAAACAAAATCGCCACTGATTCTAAAGACAACCACAAAGCATTCTATAGCTATGTCAAGAATCTCAATGGCAGCACTCAGATCTGCTCTGAGTTAAAGCACAATGGCACTAAATATACAGAACCAACTGATATTGCCAACATCCTGGCAGATTGGTTCAGTGCTAACTTTACCCCCCTCTCACCCCCTAGAGGGCTCATCTCTATACCGGAAGAATGCAAAGTTCCTGTAATTATGGCTGCACAGGTAAAACCCACACTCTCCAAAGCCATGAACACATCATCCATGGGACTTGACAACATCCCAGGCTGCGTTCTACATGAATTACAGAATGAACTGGCACTCCACCTAAGTACTATGTTCAATCATAGCCTCACCTCAGGCTTTGTGCCCACTGAATGGCGCACAGCGACGTTTATCCCACTCCACAAAGGGGTGCCACCATGGATCCTGGGAACTACTGCCCCATTAGCCTAACGAGCCTGGTCTGCAAGGCCATGGAACGTATCATCATGGAACTTGTAAACAAAGACATTGCTGATCTCCAAACTCTGGACCCCACCCAGTTTGGGTTTGTAAAAAGCAGAGCATGTCTCCTAATCCTGATAAACTTCTTTGAAGCAGTCACCAAAGCCATAGACAAGGGTAAGGTGGTTCACACAGCCTATCTAGATCTTGCCAAGGCTTTTGACACCACCCCCCACTCTGGAATTACAGATAAACTCACTAAACTTGGTATAAATCCCTATGTCACAAGATGGGTTGCCAACTGGCTCACTGACAGAACCCACACTGTGAAAGTAGCAGACTCCAAATCTGACTTCAGACCAGTGACAAGTGGAGTAGCACAGGGTTCAGTCCTGGGTCCTCTCCTGTTTGGTATCTACTTTTCTGAAGTACAGACTAACACAGAAGGTCTTTGGCTAACGAAGTTCGCAGATGACTGCAAACTAGGAGCCATAATTGAAACTCCTAACGATGTAGACATCCTACAAAAGGGCCTCACTGAGACAGCTGCCTGGTGTCAAAGCCATGGTCTCAAGCTCAATGCCAAAAAGTGCATTGTCATCTCCTTTGGTAAAAACTCTGTACCCATGAGCTACCACATAGGTGGTAGTCTACTTAACACCAAAAGTGTGATAAGAGACCTTGGGGCACAGGTGGACAGTAGTCTCTACTTTGATAATCACATTGCCACAATAGTCAGGAAATCCTTCTACGTGGCACACCTCATCACAAATGGTTTCTCATCCAGGAAAAAAGAGGTCATTGTTCCCCACTACTCGTCACTCATTAGACCCATTATAGAGTACAACACCCCTTTTTGTATGTACCTCACAAGACATCTACAACAACTGGAAAGGCCGCTGAAATACCTCACAAAGAGTATTACCAGCCTCAAACAGATGCCCTATGCAGACCATCTCAAAAAACTCCAGCTTTACTCTGTCGCATATCGCCTACTTAGAGGCAATCTCTGCCTAACATACAAAGCTATGTCAAACCCAGAGCTGTTGGACATGCTCCACTGAAAGAAATCCCAATCCTTAGAGCTACACGCTTTAGGGACCTAAACCTTGTCACCACAATAAGCAGAACATGCTGGAGGGATAGATTCATGCCCCAGAGACTTCACATACTCTGGAACAAACTACCTATCTATATCAAAGTTCCTCATTAGCACTCTTCAAGAAAAATCTTGATGATTGGATGGGAAATAGGAAATTCACCCCAGGGATCACCTCTCTGGCTCTGCTCGACAGGGGCACAGGAAAATCATTTTCTTGGGTGGCGAAAGTCAGGATACCTTTTTGGCTAGGCTTGTATAGGCCCTACAGCCAATAGCCTAGTACCTACTTATGAACCTATGAATACATCACAGAGGACACTGATTTTGAAGAAGGGGAATGATCCCCAAAATCACCACCTGATGACATCTCATTTGGAGATATCCTAGAGATCCTTAAACTAAGAGGTGTCTATTCCTTCCAAAATTCTTCTCCGGAGGAAGTGATGTTCCTGCAGGCATTTGGATCTGGCCTGTCTACCTCCTGGGTTACTCCTCCCTCTGACAAGCCCATTGATTTGACCTATAAGCAGGCATGGAAGAAACCTAACTTGGCTGAACCTATCCCTAAATGACCAAATTAAATTCTGGCACCACCAGCAGGAAGGGAATTTTGGAGTAAGGGAGTACCTGTGGATGTCATGGTCATGGTGGTGGCTACTAAGAATGAACTTGCAGAGCAAAGTTCCACTGTTCATCCCCCTAACAGGGAGTCGAGAGCTTTGGACAGATTTCAGAAGCGTGTCTATGCTTCACTAACTTTTGCTCTTTGGTCCTGAAGTATTTAGCACATTTTACTAGATTGCAAAGAGACTTGATTAAGGAACTGTCATATTCTCTTTCTAAACCACTACTGCTGAGTCTAAGGCTTCTGTGGTCTCGGAGTTGGCGAACCTACAGTCCATTTCTAACTCGTCCATGAGGCTTCTCTCTCATGTGGCTGAAAGTAACTCAAGGGCAGCAGATTCAGACATTTCTATCAGGAAGCATGCCTGGATCTGATTGTGTGACTTTGCAGTGCCCATAAAGTCCTCTTTCATCAATATGCCCTTTGACAGAACCTCCTTATTTGACCCCAAAAGTAAAGGATACACTCTCCAGGTGTGAGAAAGGTGGAAAGAGTCTCTCTGCTGTGGAGTACATTTGTCGATCCCTCCCTCTGCCCCAGAGGACCTTCTCAAGGAATCAATGTGGAGGTCAAAAAATGTGGTTCAAGAAATCCCAAGGTCCCTTCCAAGGTCCACGTGGGGAAAGTTTCTTAAAGGCAGAGGGGGGGGGGACTCAAATGGAAGATGCCACCCACACAGCAGAGGGGGTTCACACAACCAGAGGTCCAGATATTCTATCTTTGACAGACCCTATCAGCACTACTGAAAGGAAGCCCAATTCTCCCACTCTGGAGGCAATCGGGGGTCATTTATCCCTGCACCAGAGAGCCTGGCTTCACATCACAAAAGATACGTGGGTGCAAAGGATTATTTCCAGAGGTTATATAATTCCCTTTTCCCTTCCACTCCCATCTTCATACAAATTTCCTAATGTTCCACCTAGTCAGAGGAAAACAGAAGCATTAGAAATACAAAAGCTGCTAGCAAAAAGGATCTTCCAAGAGGTCCCACCAGACCAGACAGAATCTGGAATTTACTCAAGATTTTTTTCAGTGCCAAAGAAAACAGGGGTCTGGAGACCAACTTTGAATCTCAACAACTTGAACAAGTCAGTTTGACACATAAAGTTTCGATGTTCACAGTTCAGTCCATTCTGGCCTTTTTGGTTAAGGATGACTGGATGTGCTCAATAGACCTTCAAGATGCATATTATCACATAAAAAATGAACAGATGATCCAGAAGGCATTTACACTTCTGGCTGGGAGCCAATCATTAACAGTTCACAGGCCTGCCCTTTGGTCTCACCACAGCACCCAGTGTGTTCATCAAGTGCATGGCAGTGGTAGCAGCTCACCTGAGACAGCAGGGATTCCAAGTGTTTCTGTATCTGGACAACTGGCTCATTACCACCCCAAGCAGGCATCTACTGATAAAAGCGAGAGTTCAGGTACTCCAAACTTGCTCCCTTCTGGAAATTACTATAAATTATAACAAATCTCAGTTAGACCCTTCTCAAACACTGGAGTTTATAGGAACTATTTTTGATATGGTATTCCAGGTCATGAAGATAATTCACATTACAACAATTTCAGCATGACTGCTTCTTCAAGTCATCGGTTCAATGTCAGTGGCCATAATTTTAGTGCCACTAGTGAAATTTCACATGAGGATTCTTCAATGGAAGCTAGCAGCACAATGGTGGATTCTTTATGATTGAATGTCACCACAAATAAGAATCACTCAGGCATGCAAGAAATACCTTTGGTGGTGGATTCGATCAGATCAAGTTCTACAACCCAAGGCCATAGTGACTACTGACACATCCCAGATTGGGTGGGGGGGGTGCACTTCCTGGGAAAAACAATGTAAGGCACTTGATTCCCCGAAGAGGCCAACAGGCATACCAATGTCCTGGAAATGACAGCAGTGCTCTTAGCATTGCAAGCATTCCAAGACTCTCTCCCTTCATGAATGATTGCAATTGAGATGGACAATATATTGGTAGTGTGGTACATAAACAAACAAGGAGGAGCCAGATCTCACCCCTTGTTCTGAGAAGCCCTCAGAGTGTGGCAAAGGGCGATCTCTTACAACCACTTTCTAATAGCAATGCACATCCCAGGGGAAGTCCAAATGATAGCAGGCAATCTGAGCAGGTCCATTCTAGTAATCTACTACCTCATGATTTGTCCCTCAACAACAAAGTGGCAGAAATGATTTCCGCTCATTGGAGCAAGCCTTGCCAGGATCTTTTTGTTTCTCCCCTAAACAACAAGTGCAGCAGCTTCTTTGCCCTAGTGCCCCCACCAGGAAAATCACTGAGGGACGCTCTGCTCCACGATTGCCCCCCCCATGCCATGCTCCTCTATACTTATCCCCTGACTCCCCTTGATCCCCAAATCTTTGCAGAAAGCTGCCAGGTTGAAGAGCAGAGTCATCCTCATTGCATCTTATTGGCCTCTACAGATTTGGCTCCCCTTTCTTTGGCCTCATCTATTCTACCAACTTTGGATTCTTGATCCAATTCCAGACCTACTGTCTCACCCGATAGGCATGATTCATCTGGATATCTCAAACCTAAGTTTACAGCATGGTTTCTCCACTTCCATTAATAGCCAGACAACCTATGCTCTCTTCCTCTGTCTATCATATACCTTTATCTTCCCATAAAGCTTCCATGAGGAAACTTTACATATGTTAATGGAAGAGGTTTGTTTTTTGGGTGCATCAGGAAAGTACTGACCCTTTTTGGCCGCTGTACAGAGTATGCTTGAATTTGTGGCAACAATTTTTAACGAAGGTGTTAGCCCCCAACCATTACAGTTCAGTTGGCAGCAATCTCTAACTTTCATATAGGAATTCAGAATTCTTCCCTGGCTTCATCTAAGCTTTGTAAGGCCTTCTTGAAAGGCAAACTGGTTAAGACCACCTTGTAAAGACCCTACTCCACCATATGACTTGAATTTAATACTGCAGGCCTTAACTCATTCCCCCTTTGAACCGTCAGCAAAATGTGATCTTAAATTTCTGACCTGGAAAACTATCTTTCTAGTGGCCATTACTTCTGCTAGAAGAATTTCTGAACTTCAGGCACTGTCCTGCAAACCTCATTACTTGATTGTTCATAGGAATAGAGTAACATTACGAACCAACCCTTCCTTCCATCCTAAGGTGGTGTCAGAATCCAACATCAAACAGTCTATTAATCTAACTGTCTTCTTTCCAAAATTGGAAAACAAAGGAGAATATATGTTGCATTTACAAAGGACAAAAGAAATTAGAAAATCTGATCAACTATTTGTTTCCTTTGCAGATGCCAACTTAGGTAAATCAGTTACAAAAGTAGCTGTCAAGGTGGCTTACTGACTGTATATCTTTTGTCTACTATAAATTTGGTATCTAATTCACAAAACCTTTAAGCACCCACTCAACTATCTCCATGACAATGGCATCAGTGTTTTTATCCAGACATTCCATGGATGACATATGTTCAGCTGCAACTTGGGCTAATCCTCATACCTTTATTACTCATTACAAACTAGATCTGGTCTCGAGGGACAGAGCAGCCTTTGGTTCAAACATGCTCAGGAATATCCTTCCTTAGAGTCCAGCCAGGGTTTCAGGTAGCTGGGACACTGTCCCAACTGTTGAGGATTAAATGAAAATTGAAAACATCAGATAAAGAAGTTATGTACTCATCATAAAATTCCATCTGAGTTGTCCATTTTTATTCTTCCTCAACTCCCCACTCACCAACCCCCATCCTTTGTCATTATGGACTTCTGGAGGAATGACAGTTTATAAGGACACCACCGCACCTTATGTTGAGCTCCAGATAATGGTTTCTTCTGTCAGGAATATTATATTAATATTTCTTACTTTATGTCATCTAGACCTGAGGTATTTTAGGGGTTGGTGCATTGTGGGTAGGGAGGAGCTCAAGATTATTTAGGTGGCCATGAGCTACAGTAACGGCCAAATCTGATCTGAGGATGAGATCCAATTCCAACTGTTGAAGAAAAATGAAAATGGACAACACAGATAGAATATTATGGTGATTACATCAATAACTTCTTTTCTTCATGCGAAAACACATCCGAGTTCTTAGTTTGGGAGACATGAGCCATTATTATAGCTTATGGCTACCTAAAAGCTCTCAAGCTCCCCCATACCCACAATGCCAATTTTTCCAGTTAAGCAGAGTCAGAGATTGCCTCTGAGTAGTCTGTATGAAACAGAATAAAGTGACAGTGATTTCAGATGATCCACATAGGACTGATGCTGAAGACCTTGAATTTTCCTTTTGAGGAACCTTTGTGGTCTCTCCAATTGCTGCAGGTGCTTTGAAAGGTACATACCAAAAGGGGCGTTGTATTTGATTATTGGCCTGGTAAAGGAAGAGTACAGGGAGGTTATAACTTCTTTTTTTTCTGGAGGAAATGTCCTTATTTATGAGATGAGCAATACAGAATGCCCTTCTTACCACTGTGGAGATATGGTGATCAAAGATAAGGTTGCTTTCAACCTGTGTGCCCAGGTCTCTCACCACTGGGTCTGTACGTAGGATGTTGCTATTGATGTGGTAGTTAGCAGGATAATCACTCTTACTGAAAGGGATGATAATATATTTTTGCATTGAGTTTAAGGCCATGATTTTGGTACCGATTTTTGTTTGCGTAAGACCCTCTTGTAGGATGTTGACATCATTTGGAGATTCTATGACCACTCCCAGCTTGCAGTCATCAGCAAACTGTGTCAACCACAGACCTTTAGTTTTGCCTGAACTTTGGAGAAATAGATTCCAAACAGTACAGGTCCCAGAACTGATCCCTGTGGAACACCACTGGTTACAGGTCTGCTGTTGTAGGTGGATTCCCCTATTTTAACTAGATGTGTTCTATCAGTTAACCAGTTAGTGACCAGTCTAATGATATAAGGGTTGATATCTAGCTGGGTGAGTTCGTCAATGATGCCTGAGTGGGGACAGTGTCAAAAGCCTTGAAATCTAGGTAGGCTGTATGCACAGATTTCCCCTTGTCCAGGGCCTTGGTGACCGTCTCAAAGAAGTCCACCAGGTTTAACAGGCATGATCTCCCTTTGACAAAGCCAAACTGAGTAGGGTCAAGTGTTTGAGTATTACCTATATCTTTGTTGAGAAGGTCATTCCATGGCCTTGCAGATAAGGCTAGTCAGACTAATAGATCTATAGTTCCCAGGGTCAGTGGAAGCACCACCATTGTGCAAGGGAATAATGGTGACCGTTTTCCATTCAGCTGGGATGAAGCTGGGGCTTAGACTGACTGAAAATAGTACCCAGTGGTGTTGCTAATTCCTGGTGAAGCCCATGTAGGACACAGCCTGGAATGTTATTAGGTCCCATAGATGCTGTGTATTTGGCCTTAGAGAGGGTATTTACTACTTGATCTTTAGAGATGGGGGCAGGTGGTAGGGATGTCATGGAGTATGTGTGCCGGGCACAGGGGAGTGAAGTTTTCACAGAACCTGTTGGCCAACAGGTTAGATATGTCCACAGGCTCAGTATATGTGGTATCATTAACTACCAGTTTGGCACATATCTGGGCCTTTCCTTTTAGGTTATGGATCTAACTAAAGAACACCTTATGGTTGTCCTGAGTTGAGGAAACTAATCTGGATTCGTAGTTTGCTTTAGAGGAGTCCACAAAAAGTCTTAACTGCTTATTTAAGTTGAGGAAGGAGTATTTCAAATTTAGGGCTCGTTTCCTCTTACTTTTAGACAGCAATTTCTTCCTCTTATTGTAAAGCCTTTTAATGGCAGTTGTCCACCCAGCAGGTTTGCTCTTCCTTGAGGAGCCTGTTTTGGTCCTATCAGATATGGCCGAGTCAATGTAGTTATACAAGTGATTGTATAATGCATTGGTGTAGAACTTGACATAATTGTCAGTTCCATCTGAGGGGGCAGGTGCAGTGAAGCTATTTATACCATCCCATAAGAAGTTATAATCTGCTTTGGAGAAGTTTTTTAGTTTAGTTTCTGCTGGGTGGGTTAGTTGTAATAGTTACTTTGAATGACACCGATTTGTGGTCAAATCTTGCCAGGGAAGACCTCACAACGGGAGTTCTACAGTGTTCCCCCATATTGGTAAGCACCAGATCCAGGATATTAGCACCCCTTGTAGGGGTGTCAAACAGCTGGTCCAGGGCATTTGAGTTAATGAAGTCGAGTAACCTTAGGGCAAGTGAGTTTGAGTACAACTAATTTACCCAGTCAATGGATGGGTAGTTAAAGTCGCCCAAAACCATGGTGTTCAGATGTATCTTGGTAGACTCAATTAGATGCAAATAGGCAGAGTGGGTGTCCTGATGCATGGAGAGGGTCCTGGCAATCTCTTGAAAAGGTATCCTATCAACAGTTAATTGCACCTGAAGTATCTCCAGGGAATTGTACCGTTTAACCTGTGTGGAGGTGTATTTATCTTTAATGAAGATTGATACACAACCTCCTTTAGTTTTCACACCTTCAGTTTGTGGTCTGAATGTGTGGAAGGAGGTTTAACCCAGTATGGTAGGGGTGGTCAACTCAACCTTGAACCAGGTCTCCATGCCTCCACAATTGTCTGCTTCTTCCAAGCTGAGGACCGCTTCCGGTGAGTGCAGTTTCGTGTTAAGACACCTAGTTTTTAGCAGAATAACCTTGAGGTTGTTTTTAGATGGAGTTTTTACACCAGAAATGTTGTCCTTGAGACACTGCCTAAAAATGCACTATGGGGGTGGCAAGAGCCTTAGCCAGTAGCCAAAATCCCAGAGATGGCAGACGAAGACCATTTCTGGCAAATCAATGAGGTCTGTTGACCATGTCATCCCAGGATGAGAGATACTAGATACCCTTAGAATGAGACCAGAAACTAAGCCAATTATTAAAGTCAATCATTTTCTGTTTGTAGTGAGGCATCATCCTAGGTGATGGTAAAATGTTGCTTAAGGACAGGGACATAACTACCTGAGACACATGGTCTGAGAGCTCAGTCATGCCTCTCTTCATATAGTTCAGAGAGGTATGTCTCAAGTCATTCACACGTTGAGAAACTTGAGTGCATGTGTGATACAGTAGATCCTAGCACCTGACAGACAGCTGACCGTGACCTTTTCCCTATCCAGCCTAGTGAGAGGAACATCTGTGTGTCTCATGATGAAATCACCTATGATTAATATGTTTGGTTTTATGATACACACACACACGCGCGCACACACACACACACACACACACACACACACACACACACACACACACACACACACACACACACACACACACTTACACATAAAGAAAACACTGCCACATAGATTATCCCCCTAAAATGACATTTCTTACTATTAAGACTAGACAAGATAAAAAAAAGATGTCAGTCAAACTGAGAGAATAAACTTCATTCCAACTATTTAACCTAAGATTTATAAAAATATGACTAAACTATAAAACTGGCAAATTCTAACCTAAACCTTATTACACTATTAAAATGTATCAGAAACTTGATAGATCAGAAAATCAGCTACCAAACTCTCCATTTATAAAAGCATATGGAAATTACCTAAAGTCTTGTTCAGTAGACCATTTCCTGCACTCCATTAAAATTAATTGGAAACAACAATTCAAACCTAAAAAAGGTTAAGAGAAGAAAATATATAAGTAACTGAATGCATATGGTCAGGGATGTGACCTACAGTTGTGGCACATGTCTCAGCTGCTCAACTCGAACAGTATGGAATCTGGTGTTTCTGACTGCTTCTTGTGTGGAAAGAAGTAGACTTTGTCTGTCAGCTATTGTGGAGATAGTTTCCTGGCATCTACTATTGTTTCACTGGTTTCTATTTGGCAGGAACAGTGTTCCTTTTTACTAAGCTCAATACCACAAAGGACAGTGCATCTATACCAAAGAAGAAGAAGAAAAGAAAGTCTGTTGTAAGATCCTTGAAAGTGGGATTGATCTACAGTTGTGCTACACACCTGGACCTACTTAACTTAAACATCATGGGAATTGGTGTTCTTGTTTGCCTATTGTGAGGAAAGAGGCAGAAGATATTATTTCCAGGCTATTGTGGTGAAGGGGTGCCTTATTAATACCTACTGCTGATTGGTTTGTTTCCAATTGACAGGTCTTTACTATTTCAATTCTAGATTGTTATGCTGTCCAGCACTCTTTCTGTTAAGCTGTGTTCCACACTGTGCCACAGCCCAGTGAAAGAAACAGGCAGCCTAAATCTCCCCACTTTTTCCTGGTCTGTCAGATTTCTATCACTTCTCTTTGGCATACCAGACGTGATGACCATATTACCTGCTACAGCCTGCCAATTGCTCCCTTGGTTAGCTTACTTACAGCAACAAGCAAGGCCGAATTGCCTCCTGCAGTGCTTACGGAGTTACATTTATTAGTAGCACATCTATATATGAGTGTAAATTCCTGATTCCACCTGTGAGAGATGCAACTATTTATTTTATTGAAGGCTAATCCCTCCATACTGCCTGCTGTTGGTGAATAGCACCATGCCTGCTTACATTAAGTTGGTTAAAAATATTTACCCAAACACTTCAGGTAGCCATCTAAAAACACTTCTGCACTGATGTGCACACCTAAATCTAAATACAGAATGAATCACCTAGACTGTACCATGCATCCATAAGGTTCAGTAGGTCTGGATTATATCTGGTTATTGGTGAATGCACTGATTGACAAAACGGCACTACACTCACTAGGCTAGAAAAGACCCAGGTAAGCTTAAGCTGCCGTTCTGGTGCTGGAATCAGTGCTGTTACTAGAACCATTAGGACTCTCATCACCCCAAACATGAGTATAGCCTCTTGGTTGCCCATACGGGTGTGAATGATTTTAAGTACTCCACCTTCAGGGAGACGCAGAGAGACACAGCTAAGCTCTCCACTCAGGTCTCAGAGACCCTAGTATTAAGTAGTATTCTAACTTCACTGAGAATAATGCCTAAATTCAAAGGCAAAAAATTGGCTGTAATTATTAGCTTGTAAACTGATGTTAATAAAGGAGGATCAAGTATTTGTCTGCTTAGGATGACATGGTCAGTAGTCCCTTTTGTTTTGCTGAAAATGGCCTCCACATCTTATCCCATGACTTTGATATATTGGCTAAAACTTTCACTTCTCCCATAGTACTATTTTAGAAAATTCCTGTTCATACAATGTAGCAGGGCATAAAGACAAATGTTTAAACAACAAAATGTCAGAACGTGGGCTCCTTATTGATATGTTAGCACTTGAAATATTGCTGTTATAAAATCACAAAGTTGTTTGAATAATAGGATTTGTGTTAGCATTCATTTTCTGAAGTGCAAGTGTGTGTGTGTGTGTGTGTGTGCATGTGTGTGTATGACAGAGTGAGATCAGTCGACCAGTGGCAGCAGTAGATAAGAGCTTTGCATAACTTAAAGTCTTACCTCAAGATATCTGGATAAAGCCTGAAATAAAGGGGAACAAAGGCTCAAAAGTAGCAACACATTTTAAATATTGTTCTTATAAAATTACAAAGCAGCTTAAATAACAGAATTTGAGTTAACCTGAATTTTCTGAAGGAAATAAAGTCTGAAAGTCAAATCTATGTTATTATTTAGTGACTGCAATCCCCAGTGACTGGCAGAAAATCACACATTTTAGGAGTAAGTGACCAAAAATAAAGTAAATATCTGGACTTTTTTAAATGTTATATTTTGGATGTAAAATGCTTCCTCCAGCACCATTTACATACACATCAGCAACTTTGATACATTAGGTGGAGGAACTAATTTACATCAAAAATACAGTGATAAAAAAAAAAAAAATAAGTCAGTAAAACACAATTTTACAGACAGCCAATTCTCTAAGCACAATAATTTTGGAAATAACTCCTGCCCAGGGATGTTCTGAGGCCCGATGCCACAGGCGGACATTTATTGTCCCATTATTTTTGACATTGTCCAACACACACCCTGTTGGGCATTATATTGCTTGCTTGAAGATGATGTGTTAACAAACAGAGGCAGCTCACAGTCTGTAACCTGAATAACAATTACACTGGCAATTGTCTTCTGTGCTCATGTTACTGTACAATCAGATTAGTGTCAAAGACATTTTCCTAATCTGTTTTTTTTTTTTTATTTTCCTTTTGCAAATGTGATTGAGTTTAAATGTAGATGTATTTCAATGTTACAACGTGGATGAATGTGACTGTTATATTAGTTATAGAAGTCAATGATTTTAGAGTTAGAGCTGGAGTCTTAGTTGGGGTTTATTGCTCTCAATTGTTCAGATTTTTGTCTCGTATTTTAGGAGTGTTCCTCATAATACTAGTGCTTTTCTAACGAATCAGTGAGGAGTGAATTCACTAAATAATGACAAGACATTTAAGTTTCAGATTTCATGTCATTCAAAAAATGCATGGTTACACAAAAACATTTATTCTAGCAAATTTCTAAGTTTATACAAGCAATATTTAAAATCTGCCCCTATTTTTGGGCCTTTGTCCTCCCATTATTTTTGACATAGTCCAAATTTCTTCTGTTAAGAGGTTGAGAGGTATGTTGGGGTTAGTACCTGGGTTTTAAGTTTTTGATTTTGCTAAATGTTAGGGTTAAGTTTAGGTTTACAGTTAGGTTTGGAATTAGCGGGTATGATTAGGCTTAGGGTTTGTTTTGTGTATTTTTGGGATAAAATGTATTTATTTTTATGTTATTTCTCTCCCATTGCCTATCTACCATCAGCCCACCCTTCATCTGTAGACATCATATATGCAGCCATCAGGAGGCTGCAGTTAAGACCCTAACATCATAAATGTTAAAGCTGTTGGTGCAATATGACATCTTTTCAGACAAGCAATATGGATATAGGTCTAACTACAGTGCCACCACTGTCATCTTAATCCTCACAAATTACTTTTTCACTAATGTTGAAAAAGGCAAGCATACAGTAGTATTGTTTACTAACCTTAAAAGGGCATTAGAGTGTACTGATCACTACTGGATTTTCCAGTGAAGTTTGTACATATTTTTAAAATTACTTCAGCAATAGATCATTCACAGTAAGTTCATTCGTTTACCCTTCAACATGGGTGTCCAGGGATGTGTAATAGACCCACTTCCACTCTCTTTATACATCCTGGGATTTACCAAATCTAAACCACATTTTTTATGCAGATGGCGTAGTCTTAAGCAGATCTTCCACTTCTCAAAAGAATATGAACATTTTCCTACTAAATGATTTCAAACTTTTCTGGAACCGGTTTATTGACAACAGACTCGTTTTAAACACCAAAAAAATCCACTGTACCGCTATGAAGAACTGCTAGGAGACTAGCAGGGACTCAATTCATCCACATACTTGACCATGAAGAGCAGTTGCCCAACAAAAATATCTAGGCCTGACTCTTGGTCAAACTCTTTCCTTCTTGCTACATGTCTGACAACAGAGTCAGAAGGTTCTTGCTCAGTTTAAGTAAGCCTATAAGATTTCCCACCTCCTAATCAAAGAAGCCAGGTATACTATCTCCACAGGGGCTCTGTTACTTGGAGTAGAATATTGATTTGCATTCATTGCTCTCCGTTCAGCGCAAACCCTGGACACACTGCAATAGATGGAGAATACTATACTTAGGTTTAAACACCTTAGCCTCCAATGTGAGCTCTGAGCTCTAGTGTCTCGCAATCAGTAATGGTAAAAGGCTCCCTGTGCTGAACCCACCTACTCACAAGCTCCTTCACGGTCACTACTGCCCACCCTTGGGTGAATGTCTTCACTTCGGAGAGTCAAAACTCCTCTTCTTACTAATCTAATCATAATTTCTTCATACACTCTTGCAACTGCTGAAAAATCTTTTTCCAAACTAGCCCCAACACACAGGAACAAAATCTCACACAAAATCAGAGCCATACCTTCTTTCAAATATGTTTGTAAAATCCTAAAAAAAGCACACTGCGGACAGCATACAATGCTATTGTGCTGACAGCAATGACTAAACATTGTACCAATCAAATCAGCTAGTCATTCAAATCATTAACTCACAACAGAAGTACTTTTATCAATTTTTATCAGCAGACTTCTTTAGCCCCATCTTAGTCCATGTGTATCTTTAACCCTTTCCCCTACTGCTCCCCCCCTTTCCACTTTTTCTCCCTTTCTCTTGTCTAAGTAATACCCACTCAAGAAGCACTTTAAGGAATTTTGGTCATTTTTGCTTATTTTATATATGCTTCTCCTGATTGTTACTCAAAACAAATATGCTATCACTCCATATTTAGGTCTTTTAAGTCTATTCAGTGTATTCACCTTACATCCTATCATGTTTTGGTTGTTAATGGGTATGGCTTATATAAGTATATAATCAAATGTCTTTTTGCTTGTGGATTTGTAACAGGCATGGGTTATATAACTATATTCTCAATTGTCTTTCTGGCCATGGATACTACATTGGTATACTCTATTGTCCCTATCACAACAGTGTGAATGACTATTATTCTGTTGGAATTATACATATGCAAAACACTCATATCTTCGTCTTG
This sequence comes from Protopterus annectens, assembly GCF_019279795.1. NCBI lineage: Eukaryota > Metazoa > Chordata > Ceratodontiformes > Protopteridae > Protopterus > Protopterus annectens. The sequence goes on from NC_056725.1 coordinate 1,560,358,101, forward strand.
TATGTCCTTATATAGTCATGTGGATATACTTTTTATATAGCCATTTATATATCATTATCTGATATGATTGTATATATTAGACTTACAAAGATAATTATATATTGTACTAATAATGTTGTTTTGACTGAAATTCTTTATCAGTTGTTTTTCTGCTTTAACAGCCAGGGTAGAACTTGGCCGATTATCAAATGTAAAATAAATAAATAAAAAGAAATAAAAAAGAGTAGGAAATATACATAGTTACTAAGAAAATGTGCCAAAAATAGACATTTTTGATACCAAAGGCTGGCACTGCTTTCAGGACACAGGTATCATATGAAGCACTGGAGATGTTAAATACAGATAGTAGAAACAGAATCATTGGCAAACTGAAATATGGAACTAAAACTGTATCATTTCTGTGGCATACTGTAGCAACAGCTTTAAAGTCTGGATAGTAAGAAAGGGGGGAAAAAAGCAAGGGTAAGAAATAATCTAAAGTGATTCAAAGTTGATGGAGCAACACTTTAGATGATCCTACAGTTACAAGTCTGGTAAGAATATATGCATTTTTGGTGATGCTGTAAAACAACTCTTTTTAGGAACCTATCACGAATTATGGAGGAGCTTGTTCCACAGTTTGCCTATAGAAGAGGTGCGCTCAGGAATATGTATTACCTGCCTTCCATTAGAAAAAGGACAACTGCTAACATTTATAAATAAATAAATAAATAACTAATAATAATAATAATAAAAAAAGAAGCTTACTGCATTTCAACTCGACACACCACCTGCCATCAAAATGGCTCACAGGGTAGCATTTTGAAAATGATCTAATAACACACTCTCTTATAGACTTAGAATGTTGCTAGAATAACAAGTTTTATATTAACATGCATTTTCTGAATGATATGAAGTCCAAAACAGAAATGAATGTCATTATTTAGTGACTTTGGTTTTTAATGAGTTGCCAGAAAGCTACAAATTTTATGAGGAATAGACCAAAAAAAAAACAAAAAAAACCCGAGGCAAACATCTGGACATTCTGTCAAAATCTGGACAGCTGAGAGGTATGTCCAATAATCTGCTCAGACATCTCATTTTTAGACTTGTACTTTAATGACTGGGACGTAATCTTGTAGAAGCCTAGGGAGTCAGGAATATAACACCAATCTACCTGTGCCCAACCAAGTAATATTCAATTACAGTAATAATTTTTATTTAAAATGAAATGCAATAGTTAGTGCTATCAGGAAACTCCATGATCTACGAATAGATTGTCATAAGTGGTTCATAATTATATTGGTCATAAAGCATCAGGGCCAACAAATGTTCTTTTACCTATTGACAGAATCCTATGCAAAGACATAGCAAAGGAGGCTACAGTCACAGAATGGTCATGTAATGCATCTAGTGGAAGTAATTTACACAGTTAAGAATAACAAATGGAAATGGACAGTCATGTCAAACACTCCAAGAAGATGATCTAGAGTGAAAAAACACATGGATACAGAGCTAGTCAGGCAACAGGCAACCCATGAAGCCAAAATAATGTAATGTCAGTTCAAAGATGTGCAGAAATCTTCCCAACTGCCATTCATTTTGCACTCTGGATGGAAGAAAATTTCTCTGAAGAAGATCTGACTATTTCCAGCTGAATTGACTAAGATGACACTGATGCAGGGAAGCTCACCTACTTGTAAGGATATTGTCACAAAAGGAAATACTATCAGCCCAGCTATCTGGGTTAGGGTTCACCATGACTGGGAGGATGGAAAAGGAAGTAAGTAAGTAGATGATTTTGAGGATATTCCTGCAGATGTCCTGATAGGAAATGATTTTGATAATACAGTACCTTCTGTGCATGCAGTTCCATCCAGGCAAGCATGTGGGTCTGGTAGCCTGGGGGCGACCCAGACAGACCACACACCTGAAGCCAGTACTGGTGAGGTGGTTTCTTCAGGGAGGGAGCTACCCTGTAGCAGTGAGACTGAAGGTGAGCCACAGCTGCTTGTGGGTACTGATGTTCTCAAGGACAGACTGACTGCAAGGGCAGAGGTGAGTAGTAGTAGTACCCAAGCTGGCAGGGAAGCACCTTTGCCAGAGAATGCCAGACGTCCCGTGCAAGGAGAGCTGAGAAGGGTTACAAAGAGAGAGTTGAGACAGGTTCAGCTCTCAGACCCTACATTACAAGGCTTAAAGGAGGGAGCCCAGTGAGGCACCTGATTCTCAAGGGAAGGGGGAATCTGTATACTGGGACAAAGAGTTACTGTATAGAGACTGGACCCCTGAGGGAGGGCTAGAGGGTGAGAGAATACAACAGTTGGTAGTGCCTAGAGCCTACCATCTGGCACTTCTAGCCATAACCCATGACATCCCCTTTGCAGGTCATATGGGCATAAAACGTACAAAGAGACGTATTATGCAGACCTTTTACTGGCCTGGGATTTCCAGAGATGTAACAAGGTACTGCAGGACCTGTGAGCAGAGCCAAAAGGTAGGCAAGGCAGGAGACATGGTCAAGGCTCTTTTGATGCCTTTGCCTGTGATTGAGGAGCCATTTCAGAGGGTAGATATGGATACTGTGAGGTGTCTGTGTACCCCAAGTTCCACAGGGAAAACGTATATCCTAGTGGTGGTAGATTATGCTACCAGACACTCTGAAGTACTGACTGACAGAGGTGCCAATTTCATGTCAGACCTGCTGGCCTGTCTGTGAAAGCACTGTGGGGTGAAATACCTAAAGACCACCCCTACCATCCCCAGACTAATGGTCTGGTTGAGAGTTTAAACTCTACACTAAAGACTATGATACGGGCATTTGCAGACCAGTTTAAGAGGGAGTGGGAGAAATAGTTGCCCCCATCTGTTGTTTGCTTACAGAGTGGTGTCCCGGGAATCAACAGGTTTTTCATCCTTTGAGTTGCTGTATAGGCACAGGGGGAGGGGACCTGTAGATCTGATTCATGATGAGTGGGAGGGTGACTGTTAATCCCACAAGGAGTCTGTTGTGGCATATGTCCTAAATCTCAGGACAAAGCTCAGGAAAGACATGGGCTTGGCCCAGGAGAACCTGGCAGAAGCCCAACAGCAGAAAAAGGTCTGATATGACAGGAATGTTCAAGATAGAGAGTATGCTGTAGGGCAGCAGGTAATGTTCCTCATTCCTGTCAGACACAACAAGCTGCAGCCAGCTTGGGAAGAACCCTTGAAAGTGGTAAGGAAGGTCAGTGATGTTAACCACATGGTAGAACTGCTAGGCAGGACGCAGATGCACAAACTGTAACATCTTAACATGATGAAAATGTACCATGATAGGGAGGCCCTGGTGCTAAGTATTTGCAGTTAGAGGCAGGAGGTGTCTGAGGGGGATCTATGGCTACAGGGAGACAGCCAGCAAAATCCCAAATTACTATGGTGGAGCCAAGGGTTGCAGGCACATGATAGGACAGTGCAGCTCTGTACTGGGGTGAGCAATGCCAAGGCAGCTGAAATCTCAGGACAGGGAATGGGTAAGGTATTCCCATACAGGCTCAACCCTCTCAAGCAGCATTTTTCAAGGGTCACTTGAAAAACTAGCTGAGTCTTTGGGGGGTTGGTTAATGTTACGAAAGGAGATACTGTAAGCCCAGCTATCTGAAATTCTGTAAATAATTATATGTCATTTCTGAATATCAACATGATTCATATGATTGTGTTAAAAATGTATTAGAACTGTATGTGACGTGTATACCAAACTGCTGGTACAGAAGTGTGTGTTGAAAAGGGTTGTAAAGTACTGAGCTTTAAATGATGTATCCACAGTGTACTTACTGGGAAAGTACAGAGATGTATATACACTATTGTAACTGTTTATATATATATATATATATATATATATATATATATATATATATATATATATATATATATTAACAGGGGAAACTGAAGCACAAGAGGTTGACATCAGAAAAGTAGCTTAAATTCAAATTACTGTATGCCCACATAATAAAGGGATGTTATCTTTCAGTTTCAGTGCAGTAACAGACACAATGTCTAAAACAAGAGGCTCTCTGCATTGTCTTGCAAGTGTTTTACTGTTTTACGACTTCCAGGATCTGCCTTAGATCCAAGAAAAGCATTGTTTATGTATTTTCACATGCTGCCAGCTGCATCAATGGTTGTTTTTCACATGGAATAGAGTCAGATGACAAGAAGTGATATCATCCTGTACACTATCCCAGCAGTAATATTTGGGATATTAATTTAATAACTCTCTGAGAGAGAGACTGAGTATTCTGTATTTTGTCTTTGACCTGACATGAAAATCCACTCACCATATATGTCTTGCTTGCTCTGTAAGCTTAGGGAACAGTATAATTCTTTTAGCTATAGTCAGGAATATATCTGAGCTTAATTTAGATGTTTTTCTTTATTTATTTGAGATTGTCCTGCAATGTTGTTTTAAATATTTCCTGTAATTTTGAGCTCTGATGTTACTGGGATATATACTGAGTATTTTCTTGTTCTTTTATTATTTATTATTAAATATATTTAAGTCTTTCATTGTGGCTGATATTTGTGAGACATATTTAAGTTCTGTGAGTACTTGCATATTTATTTGGTGATACTGTGGGCCACTCCTAATAGCCTTGCTCTTGATCAAACTACCATTTGTATTAATAGTAACATTACACAGTAAGACTGGACACCCTTTGTTAAGGGCCTTAAAGTAGCTAAGCACGTAGCTGGTGGCAATGATAACTACCTTATAGTCTGAGCAGAAGGGGGCATAGCTATTAAGTGTGTGTGTGTGTGTGTGTGTGTGTGTGTGTGTGTGTGTGTGTGTGTGTGTGTGTGTGTGTGTGTGTGTGTGTGTGTGTGTGTACTACTTGGGCAGTGACATGAAGCACTGGTTGTACAGAGAGGGTGTTGGAGGTCTTGGCTTGGCCTCTCAGCTGAGATCTAAAACCGTACCTTTTTCTACTTCATGTTGCTGTTTGCCATATTTATTACTGCCTGTTGTTAGCCTCACTAAATTGATGACAGTGTTCTACTGAATCACTCTTTATTACTGCTGTCTGTTACTGTTGTGATTTGTGAGCTATTGTTTCAAAGCAATCTATTGATTAACTATATTTCATTGCTATCTACTGCAATTCATTACTGTTTAACTGTATTTTTCATACTGCAAGTGCTATTCTTTTGACTATAAGTGATTAATCTGTGCATCATTGTGAGTTTTTTTCTTACAAAGTTCTGAACCTTAAAATTGAGTAGCATAGTCTAAATATAGGTCTGCAGCATCCAGAGCTTCAGCTGCACAGTTTTAAACTCTTTTGAGGTATACTAGCTACAAGTTAATTGTTTTTTTCTGCAAAAAAAAAACAAAAAATAAAAAAATAAAAAAAAAGTTCTCAGCTTGTTTTCCACCTTCCTGTTAATGGAGTAGTCCAGATACAGATTTGCTGTATCCAGGACTGTTTTGTAAGTTTCTGAGTTCTCCAGACCTTTCTGTGTTAAAGGGGAGCCTTCCAGCTTATCAGTGGGAGTGGTAAGCACTAGGAAGCCTATTTACCAAAAGAGTAGTAGTTTCTGGCTCTGAAACTGTAATTTATTGCCTGTTTGGGCAGTTTTCTATCCCTTTCACTTTCTGGTTTAAAAGCCTGTGTTTGCATGGGTTTACACTTGTTTAAGCTCCGCGGATCTTGTTTTGGCATACAGCAGACTACAAGAGCAACAGAAAGGAGAGAGAGAGAGAGACTTTAAGTGCCTCCATTTTAAATATTTCTAATTATACTGCTTTCTGCACTTGATATAAGTTGTTTTTTTCATTTAACTGCATTTATTTTAACTGTATTTGTTTTAATATTGGTACCCACTCAAGTGTGGTGGCTTGCACTGCATTTAAAGTATATTACCGGTGCCAGAAAGTCTGCTCTTTAATTTTTCCCTTAGATATTGCTAGAGCTCTTCTCTCTTGCACTTTAATTAGCTTATTTACCTAGCACTTCCATCAGGCTTTTTGTAGCAATTATTGTAGCACACATAAGTGCTATCAGCACTAGATGTCCTATAAGGAAACAGCTCCGGGGACTTAATAATGATGACCATCCTTCCTGGCATGTTTAAAGGTTAGTTTCCTGTGCTTTCTCCTATTATCCTGGTGAACTTGTGCATTCTGAGGCAGTGTAGCAACTGTCTCACGTACACAGACAACCCTCTCCTCTTACCTCCCAACACACAGACTTGTGAGAGATGCACTTATATCTCCAAATTGGAAGCCATGCGCTCTCCAGCCAAGACCGGAATAGCTGGGCAAGAGGAGAAGGTCAATACCTGCACCACACCACATGGAACACACAGCACTTCAGAACACCCACCATCACAGCCCTCACATAAAAACACAAACCACACTCCCACCTTCACGGAGGCTCTCAATAGAAATCAACCTAAACAGCAGAGACCTCCAAGGCAGAAATGCACTCGACCACCATAACACAGCACAAACCACAAGACACGTAGGTCACCTACACAGTATGCCCCTCAACCTAAGCCCCTAAGGCAAAACAGCATGTCCAATACAATAATAACAGGTGACTCAATAGTGAGGTACACTGATGTCCCACTCACTATGTTGAATAAGAAGAAGGTGACAGTCAGCTAACTATCATGTGCCAGAATCCGACATATAACACATGCACTCAGGTCACTCCACAAAAAGTACAAGCATGACTCTGTCATTGTCCATGTGGGTGTGAATGACCTGAGATGCACCTCCCATGACTACACGAAAAGAGACATGGTGGAGCTCTCGGATTATGTGGCCCAGACAGGAATGACCCTAGCCCTGAGCAGCATCCTATCGTTGTCCAGAATGATACCACAGTACAAGCAGAAAATGATTAACTTCAACAATTAGCTAAGTTTCTGGTGTCATTCTAAGGGGATCCAGTATGTGTCTGCTTGGGATGACATGATTGACAGACCTTGATGCTTTGCCAGAGCTGGCCTGCATCTGTCACCCCTGGGTTTCTGGGTACTGGCTAAGGCTCTTGCTACCCCTATAGTGCCTTTTTTTAGGCTGTGTTCCAAAGACCAAATTACCACCGTAACAGATATAAATAAATGCAATCTGAGGGTCATGCTGCTCACTGCTAGAAGTCTAAATCTCAAGATGCACTCGCTCGAAGCACTCCTCAAAATGGAGAACATCGACATTTGCACTGTAATGGAAACCTGGTTTAAAGCAGTAGAAAGCATCCCTGCACTACCAGGCTATAACTCATTCCACACCATTTGGCCCCAGAACATGGACCAAAGCTCCAAAGGTGGTGGCTTCTCCATATTCATAAAGGATATGCACACCTCCAGACTAGTAGCCCAGCATAACGCATCTGAGATACTCCTGGTACAACTAACATTGGTTAAGATGGTGGTTCAGGTCATAGCCTGCTATATGTCCCCAACCATGTGCCAAGACTCTCACTCCACATTCCTAAGCACCCTGGAAACTATTAAGATCCAACCCAACACTCTCATACTAAGTGACTTCAACTACCCTCCATCAACTGGGAAAACTACTCATGCACTAATGCACTGGCCCAACGCTTCCTGGAATTCATCACTTCGAATGCCCCAGACCACTCATTCTTACCCCCACTAGAGGAAGCAACATTCTTGACCTGGTTATTACTGACATGAGCAACCATTGCTCTACACCAGTAGTCAATTCCTCCCCGGTTAGATCCGCTCACAAACTAATCAACATGGAAATCCACACCCCTTACAAAGGTATCCACCATGAAAAACTTCTCCAAGGTTGACTTTGGACGCCTTACTTCACGCCACCCATGCCAATGGAAAATAGATGCATGACTGCCGAATCATAACCAATGCACTGTATGAACACGTACATAAATGTATGGAACTAGCCATACCCAACAGAACCAAGACACTCTCCTCCAAAAAAGGAAGCCAATCTGGTGGTCCCCTGCCATTAATAAACTCTACAACAGAAGGAAGAAACTGTGGCAGAAAAAGGTGAAGTTGCAAGACTGGAAAAATTCCCTTATTAGCCTCAACAAAAAGTTGAAATAACTCATCAAAACCTCCAATGCCAGCTATGAAGGCAGAATTGCAGCAGACACTAAAAACAACCACAAAGCCTTCTATAGCTATATCAATAATCTTCACGGCAATATCCAAATTTGCTCTGAGTTACTGTACAATGGCACCTCCTATACTAAGCCAAAAGATATTACCAACATTCTGGCCGACAGATTCAGTGCCAACTTTACCCCTCTCTCCCCCCAAAGGACCAATTTCAATACCAGAAGAATGCCAGGTACCCAGCAGTACTGCAGCACAGGTTAAAGCTGCATTGTCCAAGGCCAAGAATACAGCTTCCATGGGACCCAACGATATCCCTGGCTGTGTTCTACATGAATTACAAAGTGAACTGGCACCACATCTGTGTGCCCTTTTCACTCACAGCCTCACCTCAGGCTTTGTCCCTACCGAATGGCACAGTGCTACAGTCATCCCTCTCCATAAAGGAGGAGCGACTACAGACCATGGAAATTATCACCCCATTAGCCTGACGAGACTGATATGCATGGCTATAGAGTGCATCATCATGGACCTAATTAACAAGGATATATGGAATCGCCAAACTCTAGCTCCCACATAATTTGGTTTTGTGAAAAGTAGATCATGCCTGCTCAACCTGGAAGTTACACAACACTTGTACTCTTATCGTTGTAGATCTTGGAAAAGTTCTAAGGGTCTTTTTAAAGGCCAGTGTTTGCAGACTACTGAAACATGGCTTTTACTGTTCAGATGTTATTCACTTGCAGAAAAGCTCCAAGGTAATACATTTTATGCAATCAATATTTACAATAACACATTTTATAATGCAGTTAAAGTGTATACATAACATCGTAATCAGAATAATAAAATTAGTATTGATATTCACAAACATGAATGTACAGCAATTAATAGAGAATTTTCAGAGTAATAGTGAGTGTGGAAGAGAAGTGATAAAGAGAGTACAGGCAGGGTGGGGTGGGTGGAAAAGAGTGTCAGGAGTGATTTGTGACAGATGGGTACCAGTAAGAGTGAAAAGGAAGGTCTACAAGAGGGTAGTGAGTTCAGCTATGTTATATGGGTTGGAGATGGCATTGACAGGAGTCAGAGATGTAGGTGGCAGAGTTAAAAATGTTAGAATTTACAGTGGGTGTAATGAGGATGGACATGATTAAGAATCAGTATATTAGAGGGTCAGCTCAGGTTGGATGGTTTGGAGACAAAACCAGAGAGGCGAGATTGTGTTGGTTTGGACATGTGCTGAGAGGGATGCTGGGTATATTGTGAGAAGGATGCTAAGGATGGAGCTGCCAGGTAACAGGAAAAGAGGAAGGCCTAAGATAAGGTTTATGGATGTGGTAAGAGAGGACATGCAGGTGTGGTTGGATTGACAGAGCAAGATGGAGAGGACAGGAAGAAATGAAAACAGATGATCTGCTGTGGCGACCCCTAACGGGAACAGCCGAAAGAAAAAGGAGAAGAATAGAGGAATTTACAGATACAAGGGTGGTGTATAAGACAGATAGGAGTAATTTAAGAAATACATTTCCATTTTACAGTATTAGCGGAGATAAGCGAGTTTAAGTGTTAATAGAGTAGTAACAATGGAATAGAAATTTGGTTGTGCTAAATTAGAAATAGGTATTGTAGTTTAAGAACTACAATAAAGTGAAGCATTAGAAGGGAATAAGCAGGTTAAGTGGTTTAGTACTTTAAGGGAAGGTATAAGAAGGTGATGGTGGATTTTAGGGGAAGCTATGTCTCAGATGAAGTTGAGGGACAAAGCCAGGAGGCAGAGAAGAAATCTTTCAGTAATGGTTTAAAAGGATGAAGGTGTGAGATAGACCTGACTGGTATAGTGATTTCATTCCCAGCTCCAGCTACATTACTGGAACACAGACTGACCCCAGCAGCCCTTTGTGGTTTGCAGACGGTAAGCAGTTTATCATTTGACCAAAGGGGAATAGATTGGTACATAGAAGTGGAGTATTGCTGGGCAGACAAATGAAGTATAAACAATTTTGTGAGTTAAGATGAGCTGGATATAAGATAGGTGGTGAGGAAGTTCAAACCAATTAAATAATTTTAGTGCTAAACAGTAGGGAGTTTGGTAAGGTTTTTTTTTGCAACAATTCTGGCAACTGTGTTGTTGCACTGTTCAAGTATAGAACTGAGTGAGGCCAGTATGGTGGTCATGACAGAGGTTCCATACAGGACAGAGGGTAAAAGGTAAATGGTAGCCAGAGTTACCTTGGCAGAGCCTCTATGGAATGTCTTTACTCTAAGGGTACCTAGTTTTTGATGGGTTTTCTTGATGCTCTTGTAGATAAGTAAATCAAATGTAAGATTGTCATGACAAGTAGTTTTGTACGTGAAGTAACTTCAATCATGATGTTACTTAAGAAATAAAACAAAGCTTTTTTTATATATTTTTTGGAAATGGAATTTTGGAAAAAAGAGAAGTAATTTAGTTTTTGTTGGGATTGGGGTAGTAGGTGATTATCCTCTAGTGACGTTTCAACACAGTTAAAAGCCTCTTGAGTATTTCTCTGAAAATGCGTGAGGTTATCTGAAGTGCTTATTAGGGGAGAAACAACAGTATATTGTATGAGGGGAACTTCCTGACATGATTTATGTAGATTGTTAGTGAATATATTGAAGAGTTGAGGGCCAGGAGTGGAGCCCCGTGGTACACTAGTACTGACAGGAAGGAAGGGCGAAAAGGTGGGAGGCATTTAACCAACTGGTACCTATCAGTTAAGTAGTTGTTACACTTTAGTGGTGTGGAGTGTGATAGCACTAAGAAAGACAGTCGAAAGAGGACTCTCTCATCAGACTAGATCAAAAGCATTAGAGAGATAAAGGAATAAAGTGGAAATTAGTTTATTTTGTTTCTGGCTTTGTTAATAGTATCTGTAAAGGTTAATAAGGCTGTGGCAGTGCTATGAGTGGGTCTAAAACTATGATGTGTGGAGGTCAGGAGCTCTTCCTGAAGGATGTGTTCAAGTAGTTGTTTGTGGATGCACCTCTCCAGAAGTTTAAGAAATGAGAGAATACGCAAATAGGTCTGAAATTGGTTATATCACATGAGGTTCCTCCTAGGAGATTATCTGCTGAAGGAGAACAGAGTTTCAGTTTAAGGAGTAGCAATTTGATGTTGGAAGTTTGGATGGGTTTTAGTGTAAAACGGGGTGTTTGCTTTTTGAGAAGAGGGCATGTCAGGATTGTTAGAAAAAAAATGTTTAGTAAGGGTTTTAATGCTTTCTATAAAATGCATGTTAAATTAAGCAGCTATTTCAGAGGGAGTGTTATTTGGGGCAGGATTAGGAGTGGTGGTTGTTCCAGGATGGACTGTATTACTAACAGAAGACCAGATTTTTTAGGGTTGGAACACTGATTTAGTAAGGGGGTTACAGTAGTAGATTTTCATGTCTGCATTAATCTTTCAGTACGGGTACATAGCTCTTTAAAGTGTTGTAGGTTTTGGACAGATCTGTGTTTTAAGCATTATTTCCAAGCCCATCTCTTCCATGCATTAGGTACCTTCTTTGAGTGGATAACCACGGAGTATGGTTATTGTTTACTTGTTTTGTTCTAGTTGGAGCCAGACTATTAAAGGTTTTCAGAAAAAGACTGTTAAGCTTGTGAACTGCTTCATAGAGTGGAATATTTTTCAGGATAGACCAGTTAAA